>NC_080195.1:7500-302500 GCF_030028045.1 Hippopotamus amphibius kiboko | reverse complement strand
TGAGATGACTGCCCGCGTCCTGACCCGTCCCTGGTAGATTCGGGAGATGTGGTGGGCTTAGTGCACCCAGACTCCAGCACAAACAGGATGGAGAAATACTGGTTATATAGTAACTTGAGGGGTGAGGACTGGACTTAAACAGTGATGCAAAAATGCCATGATTAATGGATCCATTTTAACCGAGAAGATTAACCCTTTTCCTCTTTCGCTTATTTATGCACACTTTGGATTAAGTTGAAAACATCCTTAACAAATATGCACGTGACAGCAATTGGAGGGTGTGGTGGGTGCACCACAGAGCAGAGGTGGGTTCAGGGAGATTTCAGTGGATTTTCTGTCCTCCGCATGAGAAACCCCTCCTGCCAAGGAGGACTGAAGCTTCAGCTGTACTTGGAGTCTGAAGAGCTGCTGAGGAAAAGCGCTGTGACACATCCTAGAGGAGGTGAACCACAGGCCGGGAGCCCGATCCCGCTGCCCTCCTTCCCTCACGGTGTTTGCCAGGTTGGACGGGGCTTGGGTGAAGCCCAAGGGGAAAGGGTATTGCAGCCCTGGGGGACAGGCACACCAGCAGAGCCCTGGTGGTCTCATGGGCGTGGGGAGGAACGTGGAGGGCCCGGGGTTGGCCGGCTCTGTGAGAAAGCAGGGTCAGGGACCAGAGGCGACACTCTGCTGGTCCCCCCTCAAAACCCTGGCCAAGCCCTGAGCTGTGGGATGCGAGGAGGGAAACCGGGCAGAGGTCTTCCCCATGGCAGGGCGGCCTTTGTGGTGTCTCGAGGGGCCGAGCGGGCAGGGCTGACCCGACCGCGTGCTCGGGTGCAGGGGGACAGCCGCGGGCCAGACGTGCAGCCACCCTGCGGTCAACTCAGTCGACTGCCCTTTCTCTGTCCCCTGAGCAGGGGCAAGGGGGCGCCCTCTCTGGAGGAAGATCGTTAGCCAAGACCCTGTGATTTTCACGTTCATTTGGCGGAGTGTGTCAGGCACAGCAAGAGATAGGACTGTGCAGCCGAAACCATGAGGAAAAGAACAGTAGAAAGAGGCCACGGGGTGGAGACACTGGTGTTACCAGACAAGGGATTGAAAATGGCTGTGACTGAGGGGTCCAAAAAGTAGGGAGAAGATGGAGAATACAGGTGAAAATCGGAGACTCTCACCAGATAATTTGAACCTATTAGGATAGTCAAACAAATTCTAGACCTGAGAAATATAATAACTGAAATTAAGAACTCAAAGGTAGGGGCTTCCTGGTGGTGCAGTGGTTCGTAATCCGCCTGCCAATGCAAGGGACACGTGTTCAAGCCCTGGGCCGGGAAGATTCCACATGCCATGGAGTAGCTGAGCCCATACGCCACAACTACTGAGCCTGCGCTCTAGAGCCTGAGAGTCACAGCTACTGAGCCCATGTGCTGCAACTACTGAAGCCCGTGCCCCTAGAGCCTGTGCCCCACAACAAGAGAAGCCACCACAGTGAGAAGCCCACACACCTCAACAAAGAGTAGTCCCGCTCTCCATAACTAGGGAAAGCCCGTGCGCAGCCACGAAGACCCAACACAGCCAATAAATAAATAAATTTATTTATTTTAAAAATAAAAAGATCTCAAAGGTAAGTTCAAACAGGAGATTAGATTCAGCATAAGCGAGAATTAGTAACTGCAAGACAGGCCAAAGGAAGAATCCAGAGTGAAGGAGGGCGAGGAAAGGATGGAGAACACGGAAGGAGCATGACAGCCACTTGGGTCAGAAGGAGGCTCACCTGTGGGACTGGGACAGGAGGGATGTTTAAGAGGTGGCAGCTGGCAAAGGCCACGAAGTCACGGATTCTAGACGTTCTGTGAGCACCAGCCAGGACTCATGCAGAAACGGCCTCAGAGCAACACAGTGGGCCTGCAGCCAGCCAGCAGCGGGGAAGGCACTGTGCTCGCTTCCCTGAAGCATCCCAGATGCCCATCTCTGCAGATGCCTGACACCGTCAGAGGGCTTGGTTTCCTGTCTGTTTACCCTGCTCCGTGTGTGAATTCCAGTACAGAGAACACACGAGATCGGTGCCCATGACAGGCACCACATATCCACTGTGGTTCAACAGTTGTATTTTGTTTGCTTTTCAAAGGTCTGCCCTGATTGTCTCTCGTGGTGGCTTTTTATGTCCCAAACACATCATTCTAAGTAGAAATATACGTTTGAGGCTTTCTTTAAGAGGTGAAACCTCATCTTCAGTTTACAAGAGTAAAAATGCATTTCTGAGTGACCCTGTCTTTGTTTAGGTGTCTCCAAGGATTCAGATTCAGCTGTCTTTATGGAAACCACTGAAGAGCTATTTAAACATCTTGAAACTCACAGCATGTCCTCCTCGGATGTGTTCATTCTGGATCACATGAAAACGCTGTTACTTTTGCAAGACACTGAAAGACTGAAGAGTGCCCTGGAAGTGTTCCCAGAACATTGCAGGATGCCACCCGGTATGTACTGTGCACTTTATTCATTGTGCTGCTTTAGACACTTGTCTGGGTTTTGCCTCTGAAGAACTTACTCTCCACCAAACAGTCCTGAATCAGAAAATATAAGGATGTACATATGGCTTGAGGAATAGATTCCCACAGAGGAATATGCTTCTTGCATCTCTCTTGCTATAAAAATATCTCACATAATATATGCAGACATGCATGCGCAATCTAATTTTCCAGACTTGTGAACTCCACTCTTAGGACCAAAATTTTATTAGTTTAAATGGGAGTGAAAGAGTTCTTTCCTTTCTTTTTCTTTTTCCCTTTTCATTTCTTTTTCCCTTTTCCTTTTCCTCTGCTAGATTTGGAGAAGGTACATTTTTTTCTGTCCTCCAAATATCTTGGTCTGCCTTCCTGAACCCCTACAGTTAAAAAGCGAGTTGAACTGTAAGATGATTTCTCTTTTGTTTACTTCCTCAACCTTTGTTGGGTACCCATTCCGTGCAGACTATAGAGTGCCGGGGTGCTGGGGCTGGCTGTGCTCGGGTCTTCACAGCACCGTGGGTGGGGACTTCACATTGGCAGCTTGAAACGGTCCACAGTGGGAATACTCAGGCCGCAGAAATCTGCAGACCCTGAGTGTCGGAAGATCAGGACTTTTTGGAGAGCACTTTACCTGCACAGCACAGAGCAGAACTCCGTGCCTGACCCCAGACAGGCACTGGACCCACTTGCAGTTGAGTGAATGAAAGTGATTCTGCAGATTTCCTGGCACCATAATCTCAAAATGAGAACAGAGAGTGGTTTTTCTTCTTGGAAACCTCATAGTATAGCTGAAGAGTCAAGACTGACATATTTCACATATTGTCACGTGAAATAACAGTAAAGCCAACAGTGAAGCAGTGTGGCACCTGTATATGTGTAATTAGTAAGTGGATGGCGGAGGCTGACGAGGCCCCTGTCAGGTGGGGTCTCCAGGAGGACCTGCCTCCCGCGTACGTCCAGTAGCTGATCTGTGAGGGAGGCCATGTCTGCCCTGCTTGTGCGCCACTGGTCGCTCCGCGGGTCTTCAGTGCAGAGAGCAGAGGTGCAGCCTGCCCTTCGGGGCTTACCTTCTGGTGGGGACAGAGGACACCAACGCCGTGTGCTTCGTGCAGCTGAGCCCACAGCACAGACATGGGGCAAGGGGGGAGTGTTCCTGCATTAGAGGGCAAGGCGGAGAAGGGGGCAGGAGAGCAGCCAGGGACCTGGTCACGTTGGGCCCTGGAGGACATGCCGAATTTGTTGGCCTTTGTCCTGGGAGACGTGGGGGCTGCTAAAAGGCCTGTAGGGTCTGACTGCACTTAGCAAGATCTCTCTGGCCATCACATTCAGACTAGAGAAGGGATCAGGGGACAGTGGGGGCTTTGGTCCTACTCTCGGCGAGATGGCTGCCCCCAGGCATGGTCAGATTTGGGTCGGGTGTGAAGGTAGAATCACTAGGGTCTGCCAGTTGACCAGATGTGGACCTTCTGTAGCCTGAGCCCCTGGACGAAGCCTGCAGCCCATCATGAGTCAGGAAAGGCAGTCAGAGGAGCAGGTGAGGTGTTGACCAGGGCAGGTTGGAGGTGCCTGTTCGATGTCCAGGTGTGGGGACTCAGGCCTGGGAGGGCCACTGCCGGTCACCTTTACAGAGCAGTGTGGAGTCTGGGAGGACAGAGGCCTTGTCAGGGTGGGATCCAGAGAGTGGGGGAGGAGGAACCAGAGATGGAGTGAAGGCGCCTTTGGGGGTGTTTGCCGTGAGAAGTCGGACCAGCGGAGGCACGGGAGAAGGGAGAGCAGACTGCCCAAGGGACCGGCCCGGGAAGGGGACCCTGAGGCGTGGGAGTGGGCGCTGGTCCCCGGACACTTGGGACCGCAGCTCCATGCCAGCATTGGCACCTTCCTTACTGCTGGTTGTCGGGCCCACTCTAGTCTGTGTTTAAAAATTTCCGTTTCCGTAAGAAAGTTTTATCTCAGGTTGCAAAAAGCCAGTGTTATTAAGTTAAACTAACATGAAGTTTTTATGAGAGAAGAAGGTAAATCATTTAAAACTCAGTTGAGTTCCTCACGCTGAAGCCGTTCCTCACGCGTGGCTCCAGGTGCATCAGGAGCGTCTGGGGCAGCGACTGGGCATTTAGTTAAAATGCTTCTCTTTGCTTCTTACGGTGAAACCATTGGACAGGTTTTGCCTACAAGCACTTACTTTGAGCAATTGGTGGAACTAAAATTTATGTATGAAGCACTTTTCTGTGAAAATGGATTCCTTTTTAGCACGTGTAGGATGTGCAATCGAAGTTTTTCTATGTCTAGCTACTTTGTAAAATGAAATCTTACAAATGGTGAAGCTTTATTTTCAAATATTGGTTCTGTCTAATTCAGATTTAGCATTCTGAAATGGGTTTCTTTTTCATAAAAGTAGCTTATGAACTTTAATTAGTAGCTGTATCTCTCCTGTCAATAGGATAAGCCTGGAAATAATAGCATTTTAACAGCAGGCAGAGGGGGCTTTCTCTCTCTGCTGCCTCAACAATTATTTTTCCTAGTTTGTGGGTGTTTCATGACTGGGGTGTAGCAGCTGTGTCCCAAGGCCAGTGCACATGTTTCTACAGTTGGTCTCACATATTACGTTCCGTCCCCTGCGTGTACACACACATCACCATCTGTGGGATTTTTATTGTGCTCCAAGCACCTTGAAGGCACTGCAAGCATCCCTGCCCTGGACCCTCCTGAGTCCTCTGAGCACACATTGGGCACCGTCATCCCTGGGAGCCTGAGGCAGAGGCTGAGGCTGGGGGGCCGGGCAGCTGGCCCGGGGCAGGACGGGGGATGAGTTTGGAGGCACCTCAGCTGTGCTTCTGCATGGAGCGTGCGAGGACCCCTCCCCGCGGTCTCAGCCTCTGCTGGAAAGTGCATCTCGGGCCTCAGCAGCAGTCGGCCACCCTCAGGCACTGAGATCTGAGCAGATAGGGTGTGTGTGCTCTTGGGGTTGGAGCCTCCGGATCTGCGTGCCCCACGGTGAGTGTCTTTACGAGGAGTGAGGCCTGAAATGAGGGGCTGTGACCTCAGCTCAGGCCCTTTGCCGGGCTGTTCCTGGGACAGTTTCCTGAGTGCCGTCCATCACAGCTCATCTCACTTAGAATTCTGCTTCTAGCTTCCTGCTACTTTGTCCACCTTTGATGTAAACTTCTGTTTCTGTTTCATTTCAATTGTATGTGCTTTTCTTTGTGCTCAGATGTTAAGCATGTAATACTGTGTGTGATGTTATGAAGTTCAGGTCTAACAGAACTTTTGTATCCAAGTGAAATGCGAACATCCCAGACTCACCCCTACTTTCGTGGGATTCACGAGTGTGCTGACAATCAGTGTCGTTTCGACACCTGAGTTGTGTTTTATCAGATCATTCCAGGGTTTACTTTGGGCCTAAGGACTAATATCTACAAAATAATAATTTATGATTTTTCTTTTTGTTTGAATTTTTTGTTTTATTTTATTTTTTGTTCTGTTTTCTTTCTGCTTTCCAGACTATGTCCGCGTAATCTCAGCTTTCTTTAATTACTGGATCACACATATCCTTCCTGAGAAAAACAATGAATAAGATCAGTACATCTATTTAAGAAGAGCTAATATTTGACAAGAAAATAGGAAAAACAGATATGAAATGAGCTGAGACTTAATTCTTATACACAGAGAAGTTGAAATTCTCTGAGTTTTCTTTGTAACCCAAACCCTGGGAACTTTGAGGACATTTCTGCCATGTTATTTATTCATGTGTTTGTACATAATAGGTAGTTGTAATCTGAGCCTTTAAATGAGAAATTGGGATAAAATTGAAAATTTCTTTGAAATTGTGTATGTCTTAAATTTAAAAATGGACATTCTGTAAAATTCAATGAACTGTATAGTTTGAAGCTGTATGCATATTTTTATAAAGTTTTAAATCACCTTGTGTCTGAAAGTTTGTTTTAAGAATGTCATATGGATATTGAAATGTTCATGTTTAAGTAGTTTGATTCTAGTTGAATTTATTTATTGTTTTCTTCTTTTTTTTCCTTTTCTCTACTTTGAGAATAATGTCAAGAACGTGTTTTTCTGTTTGATCTTCTTTTTGTTATGGAAGCCATCACCAGTTTTCAGTGAGACCGAGTTTTAATAACACCAGTCAATCAATGCAGCGTTTTAGGATGGCATTGTCTCTATCCATGAAAATACACTTTCTTATTGTGGTAAAATACACATAATATAAAATATGCCATTTTAGCCGTTTTGAAGTGTACAATTGAGTGGCGTTAAGCACATTCACAGTGTTGTAAAGTCATCACCACTGTCCTTCCTTTTTTAGGCTGAACGATGTTCCCCTGTGTGTATACGCACGTTGTGTTTATTTGTCCATGGACACTGGGGTTGTTTACCCCGTTTCCTGTTATGAATAGTGCTGCTGTGAACATCATGTACAAGATTCTGCATGGACATTTGTTTTCATTTCTCCTGGGCGTGAATAGCTGGATCAGATGGTAACTCTGTGTTAACCTTTTGAGGAGCTTTGGACCAGGCTGTGGTCCAAAGTGGCTGCACCATCTTTATTCCCACCAGCCGAACATGAGTGCCAGGTTCTCCACGTCCTGACCGTCACGTGTTATTTTCCATTTTCCTCGTGACAGCCATCTTCATGGTTGTGCATAGGCACCATGTGGTGGTTTCCGTTTACATTCCGTGTGCTCATTGGCTGTTCTCCTTGGAGAAATGCCTGGGGAAGTTACTGCCCATTTGTGAATTAGATTATTAGCTTTTGGTCATTGAATTATGAGTTCTTTATACTGGGTATTAGTCCCTCATGAGATCTATGATTTGAAAATATTTTCTCCCATTCTGTAGCTTGTCTTTTCATTCTCTGAATAGTTTATATATATAATATATGTATATTCTTTTTCATATTCATTTTCATTATGGTTTATTACAGGGTATTGAATATAGTTCCCTGTGCTCTACAGTAGGACCTTGTTGTTTATCCATCCTATGTATAATAGTTTGCATCTGCTAATCCCAAACTCACAGTCCATTCTCCTCCCCCTTAGCAACCACAAGTCTGTTCTCTATGTCTGAGTCTGTTTCTGTTCGTAAATAAGTACATTTGTGTCATATTTTAGATTCCACATACATGATATCATACGGTATTTTGTCTTTCTCTTTTTGACTTACTTCAGTTAGTATGATAATCTCTAGGTCCATCCATGTTGCTGCAAATGGTATTATTTCATTCTTTTTTATGGATAAGTAGTGTTCCACTATATATAACTACAAAATCTTCTTTATCCATTCATTTGTCGATGGACATTTAGGTTGCTTCCATGTTTTGCTATTGTAAATAGTGCTGCTGTGAACATTAGAGTACACATATCTTTTTGAATGAGAGTTTTGTCTGGATATATGCCCAGGAGTCAGATTGCTGGGTCATATGGCAACTCTATTTTTAGTTTTTTGAGGAACCTCCATACTGTTCTGCATAGTGGCTGTATCAATTTACATTCCCACCAACAGTGCAAAAGGGTTCCCTTTTCTCCATACCCTCTCCAGCATTTACTGTTTGTAGATTTTTTTAATCAGGGCCATTCTGAGCAATGTAAGGTGGTACCTCATTGTAGTTTTGATTTGCATTGCTCTAATAATTAGCAATGTTGAGTATCTTTTCACGTGCCTGTAGGCCATTTGTATGTCTTTGGAGAAATGTCTATTTAGGTCTTCTGTCCATTTTTTGATTGGGTTGTTTGTTTTTTTGATATTGAGTTGTATGAGCTGTTTGTATATTTTGGAGATTAAGCCCTTGTGGGTCACATCATTTGCAAATGTCTTCTCCCAGTCCATAGGCTGTCTTTTCATTTTGTTGATGGTTTCCTTTGTAGTACAAAAGCTTATAAGTTTGATTAGGTCCCATTTGTTTATTTTTGCTTTTATTTCTATTGCCTTGGGAGACTGATTGGTACAATTCATGGCAGAGAATGTTTTGCCTATGGAGTTTTATGGTGTCACATCTTATATTTAGGTCTTAAAGCCATTTTTGGTTTATTTCTGTGTATGGTGTGAGGGTGTGTTCTGACTTCATTGATTCACATGAGGCTGTCCAGCTTTCCCAACACCACTTGCAGAAGAGATTGTCTTTTCTCCATTGTATATTCTTGCCTCCTTTGCTGAAGATTAATTGACTGCAGGTGTGTGGGTTTATTTCTGGGCTCTCTATTCTGTTCCATTGATCCATATATCTGTTTTTGTGCCAGTACCATGCTGTTTTGATTACTGTAGCTTTGTAGTATTGTCTGAAGTCTGGGAGCATTATGCCTCCTGCTTTGTTTTTTTCCCTCAGGATTGCTTTGGCAAATTTGGGTCTTTTATGGTTCCGTATAAATTTTAGGATTATTTGTTGTAGTTCTGTGAAAAATATCATGGGTAATTTGATAGGGATCGCATTAAATCTGTAGATTGCTTTGGCTAGTATGGCCATTTTAACAGTATTAATTCTTCCAGTCTAAGACCATGGGATATCTTTCCATTTCTTTGAATAGTCTTCAGTTTCCTTTATTAATGTGTTATAGTTCTCAGCATGTAAGTGTTTCACCTCCTTGGTCAGGTTTATTCCTAAGTTTGTTTGTTTCTTTGTTTGATGCTATTTTAAAAGGGACTGTTTTTTTACTTCCCCTTTCTGATATTTCATTTTTAGAATAAAGAAGTACAACCAATTTCTGCATGTTAATCTTGCATCCTGCTATTTTGCTGAATTCGTTTATCAGTTCTCGTAGTTTCTGTATGAAGTCTTCAGGGTTTTCTATATATAGTGTCATGTCCTCTGCATATAATGACAATTTTACTTCTTCCCTTCCAATTTGTATACCTTTTCTTTTTCTTGTCTGATTGCCGTGGTGAGGACTTCCAATACTGTGTTGAATAGAAGTGGTGAGAGAATCCTTGTCTTGTTTCAGATTTTAGTGGGAGGGCTTCCAGTTATGTTGGCTGTGGGTTTGTCATAAATAGCTTTTATTATATTGAGATATGTTCCCATAAATGAAATTGTTTTTATTTCCTTTTCAGATTGTTCACTGCTAGTGTATAGAAATGCAACTGATTTTTTATTTTGATTTTGTATCCTGCTAGTTTGTTGAATTCATATATTAGCTCTAACAATTGTGTATGTGTAATCTTTAGAGTTTTCTACATATAAGATCATATCACCTATGAAAGAGATCATTATATTTCTTTCCTTCCAGCATGGATGCCCCATTCTCCAGGGCTCTTCTTCCCCATCACCCCTCTGTGTCCTTAAGGGGTGTCTTTCCCACCAAGTAGAACCTTCTAGAGGCAGGTGAAACATCAAGGATGCCCTGCTGGCTCTGGAGCTCTGTCAGCCTGAGACTAGTTGCTGTGAAGCTCCTGAGCTTAATAAAGGTTGGCAAGTGGAGCCGCCAACCAGGCCTGGACACCAGGATGGGCCACCAACCAGGATGGCCCACCAACCAGAATGGCCCATGAAACTGATGGCCCACTAACCAGGATGCACCACCAACCAGGATGGGCCACCAACCGGGATGTCCCACCTACCAGGATGGATCCCAACCAGGATAGGCCACCAAGCAGGATGGCTCACAAACCACAATGGGCCACCAACCAGGATGTCCCACCAACCGGGATGTCCCACCTACCAGGATGTCCCACCTACCAGGATGGGCCACCAACCAGGATGGTACACCAACGGGGAGAGCCCACCAACTGGGACAGGCCCACCATCCCCCAAGGTCTGCATCCTTGAGAATAGACAATGGACCACTGTCTCCATGGAGCTGGAAACAGGACACAGCCACACCGGGAAGTGCGAGCTTTGGGCAGCGTCCTGTCCACACCCACGATGACCTTCATCTCATTTCCCCCTGGGCAGAGACATGATCTGCTGTCACCACTGCCTCTTCCTCCTCGCTGAGACATGACATCGGTGAGGTCAGAGGCCCAGGAATTGTGTCCCCTTCACCACAGGGCTGAGAGGTCACTGGCAGGCAGGTAAGGTCAGCCTACTGCTTCCTTTCCAGAACCTCCTACTGCCTCAGGTGGGACGCCTGGCTTTCTGATTCGCCAGATTGTAATCCTTCCATTAAGGTGCCTCTTAATTAATGACACATGTTTGCCAGTATGAAAATAAATTAAATATTGGCAGATTCATAATTTCCCATTAATTCTCAACATCCAATTTGTATCTTTTAGTTATGCACAATTTACATCTTTTCCATGCCCAGCAAGTGGATACACTATTGATGGATTCCAGGGAGAACGTCTAATTTGCAGACAGACTTGACCCTTTACTTGATTCTTTCTGGTCTCAGCACAGAATTCCTGTAAACTCTCCTCCTGACAGCTCATTGAGTTTTACTTTGTCCGTTTCTCTGAGCACACCCTGAAAATATAGAGGAACAGGTTGTACGTGAACAGGTGGATGACCAGGGGTAATCAGTTTTGTGTATCATTCTAATTTCAAAAAGAAAAATGCCTCTCCTAGAAGAAAAAACAAATAAATCTTGTCTCTGTGTCAGCATAGATACGATAATCTGTTTCTCCCAGCGTGATTGAGGTTGGATGATAATTAGATCAGCTTATCTTTTGCAATAGTGCAAAATATTCATTCAGTCCGTGTCACTTGTTTTCTGTAAACCATACCAATTAAGACAGACAAAGGAAGCTCTGGAGAGTGTGAGGAGTGCTCACTGGCTTGCTGACAGTGAGATGGTTGTGCCAGGGGAAAAGCCCAGCACTTTCCTGTGTTCTGAGATCTCAACAACTAGAAGAGGCGGCAGTGTCTCCCTACTGTTCCCCAGATCCTGATGCTCAGTGTTTTCATAAAAAACTGACCTGGGTTCACTCATACCCACTTGGCCAGCTCTGGATTTTCTCTCCGTCCAGCACTCACTGTGCCCAGTTTCTCTAGGGAGCTTGTCTTCTTGTTCAGAGAATCTGGCGAAACATTGGGTCCTCCTCAAAAATAAGAAGCATGCACAGAGCTGCCCCACCACACACACAGACACTGCACAACTAAAGGGGTCGCAGACTCCCTGAAACCCACTCAGCAGTGGATGGATTGTCTACTTCTGCATGACAAACCACCCCAACTTAGTGGCGAAAACAGCGCCCTTTATTGCTCCCCAGTGACCATGGGTCAGGCCCAGGCTTGGCCAGCTGTACCCTTGGTTTGGGGCCTCATGAGCTGTGGGCAGAATTCTATTCCTGTGGCTATGGGACCAAGGTCCTAGTTTTCTTACTGGCTGCTAGCTGGGCTACTGTCACCTCTTCAAGGCCCCCCAAGCCTCTTCCCACCTGTCAGCAACTCCTCTGAGGCCAGCAGGAGACCTGGGAAGGACCACGTTCTGAAGGGCTTCTCCTGGTAGAGTCAGGCTGCCAGGATGGTCTCCCTTTTGCTTCACTTAAAACCAGCTGATTACGGGGCTTCAAGTCCTTTGTCCTTGCGTGTGTGCTTGGCACTGACCCTTCTGGTACCTCCCTGGCCCACAGCACCTGGTACAGATCTTGCACTGGTCACTCAGCAGACATTTCTTGAGGCAACAACTCAGGTTTCCTTTTAGAGAATCTGCTATCAGTGTGGTTAGCTGCTGCCAGCCTTTCACACCCACGTACTGCATAGACCAGATGGCTTTCATTACCAGGGTAGACCACATGGCCTCATTTACCAGGGTAGATCAGATGACCTCTGTTACCAGGATAGACTAGATGGCCTTGGTTACTATCACTCTCTAGGCCCCATAGATATTCAAATGGGGTCATTCAACCCCTTTCATTTTGCAAAAGAGAAGCTGGTAACCAGAGAATGTAGGGGGTGGGCTCAGTGTCACACAGCACTCCTGAAGGCAGACAGTAGAAAGTGAGGTGAGCAAAGTGCGCGTGAGAATGTATGTGGTGTGCTGTCAGAATGTATGTGGAGAGAAGTTACCTTCATGGAGGAATCAAGGGAGAAAGATGGCTTCATAAAAGGTGATACCTGAGCTGCTCCCCAAAAGACAGGTAGGATGAGGATGTTTGGAAATACAGGAGGAAGGCGAGGGGCTGGGAGGTGACAGAGCAGGTGAAAGAAGGGGGTGCTTCACCTGTCTCGTGACTACTTTCTATCCGCATCAAGGAGGTAGTTCAATCAGCAGCTATGCTGTAGACTCACGAAAGTTGACACACCTCTGCTGGAAATTATCCCTAAGCATATCTCCTCTTCAAATGTAATCACCACCACCCTTGCCGGAAATGTTCCTATCCTAAAATAATAGGTGTTTTCTTCAGGGGTTAGAACATTCCAGCATGAATGGAGACAGTAACTGATGGCAGTTGCCAGGAATCGACACGCACAGCAATTAGAGAACAGACATCAAGTAAACATGTCTGCGGAAATCACAAGGGCAGCCTCACCTGTTCATCCTCACAGACTCCACAGTGTAACCCACTTTCTTATCTCAGTGATGTTCTCATGGCAAATTCAGGTTTTCATCCCGTTTTTAATTATACTCGTAATGGAGAATGAAGAAGATAAAGGGAGTTGATGCTTGTTAAGCACCTGCGGTGTGCCAGGCACGTGACGATTTCCTTACACGCAGTGTCTTTCTAGTCTCGCCGTCCGTTACAGTGTTAGCAGTTATTACCATCCCCACCTTGTGGACGAAGAAATGTTTGCTTGACCTTAAGGTCACTGTTGGCCACGAGTAATGAAATGTTAGAATTTCCGTCACTAAAGCTAACTTGTGGTCATCCTTTTTCAGAGGTACCTACCAAACTCGGCCTCACCACTTTGCCAGTTGTTTTCTTTTCCCCGGACTTGAGAATAGCCGGTGTCCGTGACGGACACCTTCAGACCCACAGTGTCTCCTGTCCGGTGATGATGTTGTGAGGCGCAGAGCAGAGTAGGCACCCAGCACGTGTGACCCGATGGCACCTGCATGCCTATGATGCCCTGTTTTAGACAGGGTCACTTTCTTTAGTGGCTGGGAGAGTCCTGAAGGGGCCTTTTGGACACTGGCACCATCCTTGCACCTGACTGTCTCCCCAGATGTGGCCCCATTTGTTGGTGCACTTACCTGTGTTGGGTGCTGGGCTACATGGAGGGACAGGAGTCAGGGTCCTGTTTGTGCTGTGGAGCCAGTCAGCTGTGCATTGTTGCCGTAGGGGTGCGTCGTGGACAAAACCCCAGCAGATCAACAGGAGTGGGGGGGTCTTCCACAGGCGTCAGTGGGCACAGACGGCACAGCGCCTGAGGGAGTGTTGGAGACTGTCCCCAGCAAGGCTGGTTTTGCTGCACGCGGCCCGGGCTCGGGCCTGAAGGGTTAAACCGGAGGAGGCCGCGGAGCAGATTGATGGTAAGGACTTTGTCTTGAGAACACTCCCAGCAGGAAGGGGCAGAGCTGGGTGAGGTGATGCAGTCAGAACTGAAGATGGGCTGCAGAGAGAGCTAAGGTGACCACGACTGCAGCCAGCAGGACGCGGGCAAGTGCCCCGAGAGGCCACATGGCGCAGAGGCTCGGAGACGCCAAGGGTCAAGGCTGACAAGAGCACCGGGGGAGTCCTGGGTCCAAGCGGTCTTGCGGGGCCCAGTGCCCTCACGGCACCCGTGCACAAGGCAGCCCACCAAGGGGGCTCAAAGAGCACCTTGTTTATTGCTTTTAAGAACTATTATTTTTATACTGTTAAAAATTAAAGCAATACAAAAAGTACATCTAAGAAAGTAAAATATTACCCCCTAAATCCCACCACACAGAAACAAAGATGGTTAATTTTGCTGAACATGACAGGCCTGGGAGAATGACAGCCACGCCGACGGTTGGGAATAATTTTATAACAAAAGACTCAAGCAAAGATGAGTCTATTAAAACTAATAGGCATTACAGTTCATTTTACTTGAATTTAATAAGTAAACCTTATGTGTTCGAGGGAAACTGAAACCGTATTAAAAGAGGGGCTGAACTTTGTAAAAATATTTCTTCTCCCAGAGGATATTAGTTCGTAAAGGATCCTTGCAGTAGTTCTCCCTGGGGGGCTGAGCCCCCCAAGGGGAGGCTTGTAACCTGGGTGGACTCTGAACATCAGAGAAGTCGGGTGGCCAGCCGGCGTTTAGAGGAGGGGAGGAGACCAGCTGCCATGCAGGATGGCCCTCGTGCAGTTTCCCCAGATGCCACGTGACCTGCAGGTGTTCCAGTCACAGGTGTGCGGGTGTGAGGCTGTTTACAGCCATCTGAGCTCAGCACCATCTCTGTTTCACATATAAACACAAGGCAGTTTTCACACAGCTGCAGTATTTCCTGCATATTTCAGGAGCGCCATAGTCTGTCGTACACATGGGGGGTGTAACACCTCCTTTTGTACCAAGAACTGTTCACTTTTTCTGCAAATCTGTCCCCGTGGCCATGTCAGTCATGTTGCTGAGTCACCATCGGGCGGGGAGGGGGAAATGCAGGGAGACCACGACCAAAGATGGGAAAACGGTTGTGCCCTGACGCTGCGGACAGACAGGCCTCGCACTGCGCAGTGGTGGCCGAGCCTCATGTGGGGCAAAGTGCCCGGTGCCCACCTGTGGGGTGTCTTACCCCCAAGACCCCCTGGGGCTGCTTCGGGGATCCCTTGTCTTGCGGGTGCTGAGGAGGGGTGTCTGTGCAGGCGTTTAGGGGAAGGTCTGTTTTTAGGCAGAAGCTGTGCTGGTGCAGGAGGGCTGTGTGTGGACAGTGCGCACCACGTGGGGGCGACTCGGGTTGTACAGCAGATGCGGGCCAAGTCCAGAGCTGGAGGACAGGGCCCAGGCCGCTCTGTCCAGCCTGCGTCTCCGGCACCCAGGCTGCCGCCGAAACGCTGTGAGAAGCCCTCTTAAAACTCCTGGAAAAGTAAAGCCTGCACATACGATTCCCTTCCTGGTCAGCTGTTCCCTGAAGACTGATTGTGAACCCCGAGGACTCCACAGAATAAACATTCCACATCAGCTCTCGTTACATGAGGGGTGATTTAATAGTTTTGATTTGGCTGAAGTGGGCCTTGGCAAACCAACGATAGGAAAATGACAGCTTCCTGCCTGCCCTGTTCATTAGTAGAATTTGGCCCACATTTAATTATTCAGAGCAAGCAGAGTGATGGCGGGTGAGGAAGAGGAGAAAGCGCAGCCTGAGTGCAGGGCCTGGGGATGCGGGCCAGCCATCAGGACAGCTCACGAGGAAGCTGGCGTCCACCTGCAGCTACAAGATGCCAGACGGACGTTGATCCCCTCCATTTCAGGGGCTGAAGTTCCAGACCACAGGCCTGGCGGGTCCCATGGGGCCTCTTCCTGGCCTGCAGATGCACCGTCTGTCTTCATGTGGCCTTAGCAGGGAGAGGGGAACCCAGCCCCATCAGAGCAGGATCTGCCCTATGACCTCACCTGACCTTAATCTCCCCTAAAAGGCCCATCTGAAAAGTCACACAGGGGTTAGGGCTCCCGCAGGTGAGGAGGGGGCTGGGGAAGAGGGGTCTGGCCCGTTGCGCCAGTGCTTGGAGAGACTGGAAGGGGCTCCGGGTGCCCGACAGCAGAGGGACAAGAGAGCCTCTCCTCACTGCCGGCCCCCCATTCTTCCTGGGCCCACGAGTGACACCACAGAGCCCCCAGAGGTCAGGGGGAGCCATTCTCGTTCTTTCCCGCCAGGCGAGGCCTGTGCCCCCGGACCTGAGAAAGCAGTCCCTGGAGATGCGGTGAGGGCCTTCCCTCCGTCCACGGTGCGCGGTGATGCAGGTTGAGCCATCAGGATGTTTAAGCCAAGGGCAAACACTTGTGTGTGCCTTAAGCACAAGTTCTTGGGCCCACGAGTATGGTCAGGGAGCATCCGGTCTCCGCCGCTGAATCCTGACGTGGTGCTCCCTTCAGAGTCGGGGGGACTGCGGGCAGAAGACTGAAAACGAAGGGCTAATTGTGCTCTTGGGAAGAAAGAGGAAGGACCAGCAGGCAGAATTCCCTCTGTTTCCTCCAGTCCCGAGCAGCTTTGATGTCACAGGAGCAGCAGGAAGACAGGGCCATGGACGTGGATGAGCCGGGACGCGGCAGAGCCGACAGCAGGGCGCACGGGGCTCACGGGGCGCACCTGATGGCCGGTCCTGGTTCAGACATTCTGGTATCAGGATGCATGGGGGCCCCCAGGCGGGGAGGGGCTGGGCGCGCAGGCCCCCCAGCTGGTGGTGGGCACAGATGCTCTGAAAACGCTTGTTGTCCTTGTTCTCAAACGTTTGATCCTATTTTAGCCCAACTGGGCAGCTTGTTGGTGGTGGGTCACACTGGTGTCGTCCATGCAGATGAGAAGGAAAACGGTGACAAACACATTTGTGACAAGTTTTCGGTTGGCTGGCCAAGGGAGGGGAAATACGCGGAACCCAAAGCTTGCTCAGACTGTTCTCACAAATCAGATTACAAAGAAATTCAAGTGCTTAACAACCAACAGAGCTTTGCCGACGAGGCTGTGAGGGAAGAGCGGGTCACACGTGCGGCTGCGGGGAGACATGGGGCGCCGTGGAAGGTGGTCTAGAAATAACCCGGCAGGCAGTCGCGCCCAGGAACCCACGCCCAGTTTACATCTGCAGCAAAGACAAATTATACATACACACGTGTGTGTGTGCGTGCACGTGCACGCGTGCATATGTTATACACAGTATTACGTGTTACATGCGCTGTACACAACGTATACAGTGTTATGTGTTGTGTGATAGATACTGCATGCTGAGAGTACTTGCTGCCAGTGATAACATTCAGCTCTTCACGTGAAAGCTTGAACTTTGGAAACCTCATATCCATCACAATTATTGATATGATTTCATATTCCAATTGCAGCCAATCTCTAAGAAACTTCAACTTGTTGAGGTTGGCTGTTGTATACAAATTATCCGTAATTACCAGGGAAGAATATTAACATACTCCTCTCTTTTCCTATTCTATAGTAAATTTGCTAAAGACTTTGTTTTGAAAATCAGTTATTTTTTACTAAAATACGTTATTTGTGTTAACATATGAGGGGTTTATTGTTGTTCTTCTAAGATGAAAATATATTTGAATATATATTTTTAAATTTCTGTTTAGTTTCTAGCATGGTAAAGGTTGATATTCATGTACACACAAGCACAGCTCACCGTGTCCTCACTGCCTTTCCAGCGTGTCAGGGGGTCTTGAGAGGCAGCTTTTAAGAACCGCAGCTGCCCACCTTCTGCCCGGAGTTAACCAGGCTCCTTGAAGAAATGGCCGGTTCCAGGTGTGGAGCAGGAAAAGTACAAGGTGAGTCCAGAGTATCTTGTTCCAGGAAGCAAGTAAGTGCTCAAAAATGTGGAAGGATTTCTCAAAACGACAGAAAAGCCAGCTTAAAGAGTCCCCCACTGGCCAAATTTGGAATACTTTAAGCATTAAAGAGAACAATGATGTTACCAGATGAAAAGAATTGTAATGTGTAGTGACACTAAGGAAAGGATGGTGAGGGAAGTGAGGAGGAGGAGCTCTGTTCTCGCCTCTCCTGCTTTCCACAGGGAGGTTGGGTTGCGCTGAAAGTTCCAACCCTCTAATCACGAGACGGTTCCTCTGGCCACCAGCCCCCGTCCTGAAGCCCTGGGGCCTCACCAAGAGTCACCTCCTTACATTCAAAAAGTCACTCTGGAGAATCCGAAGGTCTTAAAGGCTCTTGTGTCAGGAACTTGGGATGGAAACCACATATTACATCACATGTCACACCCGCCTCAGCCTCAGCAGCCCACCCCAACTTGGGCTCGCCAGGAAGAGGATCTCCAGGGGCAGCATAGACCAATGCGGCCAAAGGCCAGAATCATTTTCCTCCCTGCCCATGATTTGCGGAGAACGGAGACAGGTTCTTCCTCGGAGCCAGGCCTGCATGGAGGGGGCGTCGTGCATGGAAGTGGCGTCGTGCGCGGAGGGCCTGAGCCCTGCCCTCTCTCGGGGAACCTGTCCTTACAGGAGGAGCTGCCAAGGGGCCTGGTCGGATGCCAGGTGTGAGCACAGACAGCTGTACACCAGATATCCCCTACCCTCCCTCCTTCCAGGTCACTCGGGGCCCAGGCCCCCTGCTTGACGAGAACAGGCTAGGAATTCAGTCGCGATTGGGACAGACATGATTGTCTTGTGCAGCAGCTGGACCGGTCAGCTGTCCTCGGTGCAAATGCAAGGCCGACGGAAATGGACATCGTCGTCATGGAAGGAAGCTTGGAATGGTGTTGAGACATTTTTGGACAGCTTCCCCTCCCTCCAAAGTCCTCCCAAAACACAGCAAAGAGGTTTTTAGAGGCACAAATCCATGACTTACAGTGCTGGAGACGGCAGACCTGGAAAATCTGGTCCTGGTCTATTGTGCAAAGGAACAAGAAGCAACTCCATTTACTCAGAGGAAGAGCCCGTGTTACGGACTGAACGTTTGCCTCCCCCGCCCCCTGCAAACTCGTATGTTGAATCCTACCCCCCCCCCAAAGGTTTGCTGTTTGGAGGTGGGGTCTTTGGAGGTGATTAGGGTGGATGAGGTCCTGAGGGTGAGGCCACTGTGATGGGATTAGTGTCCTGAGAAGAGGAGGGGACCAGAGCCCCCTCTGGACCATGGCAGCACACAGTGAACATAGCTGCTGATACCAGGACAAGGGTCCTCACCAAGACGTGCGTCTGAATCTGCCGGCACCTTGACCCTGGCCTTGCAGCCTCTGACACTGAGAAACAGACGTCTGTTGTTTAAGCCACACGTCCGTGGTGTTTTGTTACAGCAGCCTGCTGTGGGCTGAATGTCTGTGTCCCTGCAAACTTCGTGTATCGAATCCTAGCCGCACTGTGATGATTTTGGTGGGGGCTCTGGGAGGTGATTTGGTCATGAGGGTGGAGCCCCTGTGAATGGAATTCGTGTCCTTCTCACAGAGACCCCACAGAGCTCCCTCGCCCCTTCCTGCACATGAGGATGCCGTGAAAAGCTGCCGTCTGTGAGCTAGGAAGCTCTCACCATGGTGCCTTTCTGACACCTTGATCTTGAACGTCCAGCCTCCAGGACTGAGAAATAGACGTCTGTTGTCCATGAGCCCCCAGTCTGTTGTACGTTGTTGCAGCAGCCTGAACGGACTACGACACGGCCCAAGCTAAGCCCAGACGCTCAAGATGTGGCAACATCAGGTCTGTAGAGAAGATGAAATGAGGAGGACCCTTTGAGGGTCCGTTAAGAAGCTCTGACCCCTGGGCCCCCTCCCCAGCTCTGTGCCGCCCAGCGACTGTGCCTTTCTCATCCCTACAAAGACGGAGCTCCCGTTTCTGGAGAAGATGAAGCAGAGGCTCCCTGGACGGGACCAGGTGCAGCTAACAGCAGGGCTCCCATCCTGACCACGGGGCGTCGGCCGTGTCTGCCCTGTTCTCCGCTTGCTGCTCACCCCTCAGGCCGCTTCCTCATCACACCCCTAGGCTCCCAGCTGGTCCCAGCTCGGCCAGCCCCTGAACTGGTCCTTCACGGCTCTCACCACGTCTAACCGTGTGCCTGCCTGCAGATGCCAGGGCCCTTCCAGAGGTCTGCTGTTTACATTCTGTCCTCGGTACTGCGGTCAGGGGGTTGGCTCACAGCAAGACTCGATGAACACGTATTGAGTGGATACGTGGGTGAAGGCCGGGGACTCAGCACAGGTTGTGCGGAGGGTGGGCACGGCTGAGGGGCTGTGGACCAGAAGAGAGAGACTGGAACCAGGCGCTGAGAGTAACAAGACAGGACGGGCAGTCAAACCCAGGAGGACCCCTGCCTTCCTTCCATGCAGACTTAAAATCCCAGAGCTGCGCACATAGAACTTATAAGTCTCATGAGAGAAAAACACAAAAGCAACCAGGAGAGTTTAGAAAGCTGGGTTGGGCCAGGTGTTGGTGAGGGTGTTGGGCTGGGCACGGCTGGAGGGCATGTGGGCAGAGCAGCCAAACTGGAGAGGATTCGAGAACTACTTTAGCCAAACGCAAGCCTCACCTGTGACTCTGCAGCTCTGCCTCTGGGCGCATCGCTCAGGGAAGTTCACACGGGTCCTTGAGTTCGTGCACAAAGATCCTCACTTCAGCATTGCTGGTGGTGCTGCAAGCAGGAGGCTGCCTGGTGCCCACCTGCACGCCAGCATGTGGTGTGCGTGTTGGAAGCAAGTTAGATGGTTGTGTAGCCTCACAGGTGGAGCGCTAAAACAGCGTGCTCGGAGGAAAAGTAAGAAACACGATGATGACATGCCCACATAAAACGTTTTCATAGACATGCATACACATAAAACAGTAGTAGAAATTTTGCAAGAATGTATTCAAGTAAAAAGACGCTTGCTCGAATGGCTGCCTGTGGCGAAGAGGGGAGAGGGAGAGGGGAGGCGCATGAATGAGAAGTGGGGGGGGTGAGCACGCAGGAGGAAGGCCGTGCCGCTCAGGAGCGGTCATGGGGGGTAACGGGAGCAGCGTGAGCAGTTCAGCAGCTGGGGTCCTAGAGGCAAAGGCGCAGCCAGCCAACCACACAACCTACTAAACCCACCAATGACAGCCGCTCAGCCAACCAGCCACACACCCAGCCAACCACACAACCAAATACACGACCAACTAAACCAGCAACACAAGCACACAACCAACGCCACCACCAGACAACCAAGCACAGCAGAGGAAAGAGTGAGCTACTCGGTGTGGGTGGGTATTTGGTACACCAGAGCACTCGTAATTTGAAATATGAAATCCTCACTTTGTAAAGACTGACGTCCATGTGAGTGAAGGGCAAAAGAAAACTAATGAAATTCATACTAGATTTTTTAAATGTCAAAAGATTCCGTGACTCCTGGCTATGCTAAAACACACATAAGCTTCTCTGCAGGCTTAATGATTATTTGCTGTGTTTGATTCACTTACAGCATGCCTGCAGCTTTGGGGTGTATGAGTGTGAGAATAAAATAGAATTTATTACTGTAAGTCACAGAGCGCAGTCTCCTGTCTAGAGACACAGAGGCCTGATCTGTTAGAAGATCTAGGCCGAGACGAGAAGCAGAGCCAGTGCTGCTTCTTTTCCTGAGAACATACACGTGCACCTCGGACCAGGGCCCCCTCGGAGGCCCAACTGCAGCCCGGGCTCTGAGGGGACAGCCTGGGGGCACAGAGAGCAGGTGGCATCTGGTTTCCTGCTCTGCAGCCTTCTCCCCGGCGGCTGTGACCCGGGCGAAGGGCATCTGTAACTGATGGGAATGAAGACACCACGTTGGCCACGTTGGCAAGTGGTCGACGCTTTACAATACGTTCCATCTGATGCCGCTCATGTTTTCAGCATGCAGTCTTCTTTTATAGCATGTGTTTTACCTATGCACATGCCACTTTGAATTAGAAAAACTTCAACCTTTACTCATAAAAATTACTAATCAGCATTGAGAAGGGGACTCGGGGACCCACGTTTCAGTAGCTGAACAAGAGGGGAGAAGTCAGATGCTGAACTCCCGAGGCCTCTGCGAGCTGGGAGCTGTGTCCTGGGGCAGGCGGTGTGCCTGGGTTTGCCCAAGTAGATCCCCTGTGCCTCCTGGGCTGGCGGGAGTGTGGGCTTGTCTCTGGGGAGGAAGCGTCTAGGAGGCGTCCTCGTCCTGCTACGTAGCGGGGAGACACCATTACAAGTGGATGGTTGTGTCCTGCGTGAAAGGAAAGTGTTGGGGGCGGGGAAGAGGCAGGTGCTGGGGGAGGGGGCGTGTTCTGCCCCCGGATCTTCTGGCTCCTCCTGGGCTCTCAGCTGTGAAGCAGAGCCATGCACGGCCCGGGGGCTGGGGGGTCTGGGAGTTGGGTCCTGGGGCAATGAGTCTGCACCACCCTGCGTTGCCTGAAAGCCTTTCAAGAAGCCCAGAGGACTTTGGGCAAAAGACAGAAACTTAAGGTAAAAGAAATATTATAACCTGGGAAAACCAAATTACAAGGGGAGCCTCTCAGAAAAGCAGGAGTCAGCGCTGTCAGAGAGACGAGTGAGGCTGTGTGCGATGATGGTTCTGAGATGTGGGCAAGACCGGGGGGGCCTCGCAGCGGGGCGTGGGGCTCAGAAACCGGAGGGAAGGCCTCCCCCACGCGTCGACAGAAATTAGGTGGGCAAAGGCAAGGAGGTGAGACGCTGAGGCTGCCTTGACCGAATCACAACAAGCGCAGACATGACACCCTCCCCATACAGTTAATCGGACGGTATTATTAAATTATCATTGAATTATCTTTGTAAAAAGGTCTTGTAGATGTGAGACGAGAGGGACCTTTAAAGAGATGCTTTAGGGTGCAAGCTATTAACCTTTACCAAGTGATTAAAGCCACCAAGTTATTACTGTATGTAAATGTAACGGTGTTTTGCATGCATTTTCTCCAAGATTAGACTTGGGGATTTCTTCTTTTTTTTTTCCATTTTAAATTTTGAAAATGATGCCCGTCAACCCTGTTATATTTACCCACCAAGGGGCGTCCTGAACCGCCCATGCTCGTCATCATTGTTAACTAGAAACATCCTTAGGCCGTGCTGAGGACTCTCCTTCACGAGAATTAATTCAAGGAAACTTGAAAGTGAACTCTCAGGCTCCCGCACATGGCCCGCCAGTGTCCACCGGTGTTTCTGTTTAAATGTAAGATCACAGACTGGAGCAGACAACATCAGCCTCACCCAGAAGGGAGGTGCTGGGGCAGCCCTGGGCGGTGCGACAAGGCGTGACGGGGCAGAGTGTCCTGCAGGGCAGGTCCTGGGCGCAGCGGGCGGAAGGACGACTGGAATACCCTGCAGGGCTTTGTCGAATTTCACATGTCCCTCAAAAGCTCACTCCTGACCCTGGAAGCACTTGCTTTGAAGTCTTGGTTGAAACAAAACTGGGATTTTTAAGAAAAGTAAAAATAACATAATTTCTGGTACTTTAAGATATGCAGTGTTATAAGCTTTTATAGGCTTTTGTCAAAATCAGATTGCAACACTTCAGTCCCAGCCACACCCAACGTGAAGGAAAAGATCCCGTCCTGTTCCCCAGGAACCGGTGCCCGGAACAGGCAAGGGTTCGGTCCCAGGTGCCTCCTCCTGGGTGGCTGCCTTCCTTGCGCTGTATTGTCACAACAGAATGAAATGAAATGAAACACTGGAAACAGAGGCCAGGATGGGATGAAGGCTGCAGGGCAGCAGTTCCCTGCAGCTCAGGAGTCACGTGCTGGGTTTACACTCACAGGGGCAAGTGAATCTCTTCTATGGAGAAACCTCATTCATGCCTGTTTCTTGGGTTTGGTAGTTTTTCAGAATCACAGGCAAGAAAACATCATGTAAAGAACCGGTCACATATTAGGATGTTCGCACACATTACTTCAAAGGTGGTGCTGGGGGTTCCATGGAAGGAGGCGTCCCCCCGACCAGGCCTTCCAGGCGGTCTGGCTGGTTCCCGGGGGGCAGGGTGGGGGCGGGGCGGGGGAGGGGGGACTCCTGCGTCCAGGGCGGCGGCTCAGCCTGGGTCCTACGCAGGGAGTGCGTCCTACACGGCTGCGCAGGAGGCTGCGGCCAAGGCGCAGAGGACGTGATCCTCAGCGCTTCGTTCTCACTGTTCTTCTAAGCGTGTCAGAGCCTCACCTGGAAACACAGGGCCGAGAAATACGAAATGCAGTTAGGGCCGGACAGCCGAGGAGCTCGGAGCAGGGTTACGTCCAAGCCCAGCGCCCCTCACGTTCGCGGGAGCCCCTCCAGCTCGGCTGAAAGCAGCGCCCCGCCCCGCCCCACGACAGGCAGGTTATTTGATATTTCGTGTGTGCCGAGCTGTAGCTCACAGGCTCTGAATTAAATTTTTAGTGCAAAGTGCTTTTCAAACTATCGCTTCCAGTGTCTCTGTTTCCGTTCTTCTAGGAAGCTATTTTATCCAGCATGATAGATTGGAGTCTTCCACCTGGAAAGAGAGCACGGTGACCAAGGTCACAGAGACGCCAGTGGTGGGAAGGAGCAGGGCCAGAGCCCTCGGCCGGGCCCTGCAGCGGAGGAGAGCGCGTCTGCGAACCGGTGAGATGCCCGAGAGTGCCTGGGCCCAGAGGTGAGTCCCAGGGAGAGCTCGGCCTGGGTCACGTCTTTAACCCGGAATAGGACGTGCAGAGAGGTGACAGCAGCGGGGAGCTTCCAAGGGTGGGAGCTGAGGAGGGTGCGTACAGAGGGGCTCGCACGGGGCTCCCGTGCGGGCTCTGGGCTGAGTCTCCGGTGGAGGCGCGCGTGCAGCCCTCCTGGAGGGAGACTGGGGGGCGTGGGGCATAGAGCTCTCCTGCCTTTGTTGCTTCTTAATCAGCTTCAGCTCGGAGCACGTTTATGTCACAGAGGCCCCGTGGAGTGACACGCGCGCGCTGGTCTCCTTCCTCCTCGTGCCTGACGGGTGACCGGGCACGTCTGCCCCATCCTCCGTGGGGTGGGGGAGGGCCGCAGAACGCAGGCCCGGGCCACGGGTCCTGCCCACCTTGCCAGGCTCGGGGGGCCTGGGGAAGGAGCGAGACTGGAGCCCCTGAGGACCACACTGACTGGGCTGCAGAAGCAGGAGTGTGGCTTCAAAGTTGCCCCGTTGCCCAGCGCTGCCTGCGGGCAGGTCAGGCCCAGGTGTGCAGAGTCCATGTGGACGCCTGTGGGCACTGAGCCCAGGACACTGTCCTCTGGGCCAGATGCGGGGCACAGAATCCATGCAGGTGTCCTGGACGTGAATGCCATGCCGGGGGGCGGGGGGGGCACGTCCCTGGGGGACTGCTCTGTGGGAGGCAAGACTGAGAAGGTGTGGAGCAGGCCCAGGTGTGTGGCTGCGCGTTCTCTCCTGGGGGGTGGCCGGGCGCCCAGTGTGTGTGCCGAGCGTGTTGCTGGGACGGGACACGGCCCCGCGATGGGGCCCACGCGGCAGCTCGCCGCTGTCTCTGCTCTGGAGGCGGGGGTCCAGGGTCAAGGTGCCAGCGGGCTGTTTCCCCAGGGCTGTGCAGCCTGCCGCAGACCCTGCCCCCCACCCGGCCTCCCGCCGCCGTCTGATGTCCTCTCATCACGGCATTAGGACCCGCCCCCAGGAACCCCTCTCACTCGAGTGCAGGTATAAAGAGCCCCCCTCCGTAGGATCACGTTCAGGGTGCAGGCGTGGGACCCGCACGGCTTTGGGGGACAATTCAACCCCCAACAGTAACAAGACAGTTCTTGAGTTCGGGGGACGTGGGGAGGGCGGGTCGGCGGCCAAGCCCCGCGCGGGTCACCCCAGCCCCTCTGGGAGGCGGGCCCTGCTCCGCCCTCCTTTCGCGGATGAGGGGTGAGAGCGGGCACCCCGGGGCTGCAGGCCAGAGTCAAGGCCATGTCCCCCTCGGCCCCTGGGGCCCGGGCTCCTGGTGAGTAAATTGTGTCCGAGATGGTGTCTTCGTTCACGTCCAGTCCCATCGCCTAGGAGACCGGGGTTTATCATTTTGCCTCTGAAGATCCTGGCCACCCCCAGCCGCGTGCCCTGTTTTGAGGCTGCCCTCGCGGTCAGGACTCAGGTGTCACTCGGGCTCAGGCTTTGTGTGTCTGAACAGTCGCCTTTTGAGAATTGCTTTGTGAGCAGGAACTCACAAAGGAACTCGAAACACTGGGTTTCCAACGTGTACACAGTTCGGGTTTGCACACATCTGTGATGTTTACGAGAAGAGGCTTTACGATTACAAAGCCCTTTCTTGTACCTTCAGGTCCAGCCTGTGAGGTGAATTTCTCTTTCTTGGTAGCAGCCTTTGGGGTTAAGAGAATCCACTAATCAGAAGTGAGACACTTAGTAGAACCAGCTGTTCTAAGAGGCCATCCCGGTCGTGTGTGAACTTTGGAAGCTGGTTTACAGGAGGGCGGGGTGAGCCGGTCAGCGTTGGTTGCTTGCTTGGTTGGGGACCTGGGTCATCAGGGAGGAGCTCTTTGGAGAAGGTGACGCCCGCCTTCCCGTGCGTCCTAGCCTCTGCTCTGGACCAGGTGGCACCCCAGTCCCTGGACCAGCCCCCGGCCTTCTGTGATGCTGTGATAAAAAGCACATAAGTACTCTTCACGCCCGGCTCCTGGCCAGAGCGTCCAAACCGCTATGATTTCCTCAGCGATGAAAGGAGTGCCAGGAGCATCTTTTGCTCAGGTATTTGGTCTTTATCCCCGCTTCCTGCCACAGACCGCTAAACCCCCTGGGGTTTCCTGGGTGATGGGAGCACGTTTGTCCAAACCAGGGGGCTCTGGGTGCCCCTGGATGGGGCCGGTCGCCAGGAGGACAGGGCCGTGGTCACAGGATTGGGACTTCCCGCCCCGCCCCCATCCTCCTGGAGGTGAGTTAACGAGGGATCACGCCCGCTGGCAAGACGGAGCCCCCATCAGACTCCCAGTGACGGGGGGCAGGCCGGTTGGGGGATGGACCTCCCGGCTGGGGCGCGCGTCCCCGCGCTGGGGGCGCGGAACTCAGGGAAGCAAGTCCATCGGCTCCTTGTGTGATGAGGATGTGATAAAGGACACAGACCAGGAGCCAGAGGAAAGGGCACAGAGGGCGAGGGCGAGGGGCCCTGGGGGCCCCTGGCCTGCGGAGTCGCGGCGCACCGCCACCGCCCCCGGCCTACAGACTTGAGCTCGGCCTGTGACTTTGACCAGGTGCCTGCGCGTCACAGCTGCTGAATGTGTGCGTCCCCCAAGCCCGCGCATCTGCGGTCCTGACCCCCATGTGATGGTGGGAGGGCTTTTGGGGGGGTGAGGGCGTGAGCGTGGGGCCCAGGTGAACCGGGTCTGTGCTCTGGTGGCAGACACAGGTGGGCCGTGTGTCCTCCCCTCAGGTGAGCACGGGGGCATCTGCGGCCTGGACGAGGCCCCCCCCCCCCCGCCCCGCGCCGATGCCCTGATCTCTGACCTGGGCCTCCGGGACCGTGAGGGCGTGTGTCTTGGGGTTCCTGGCCCAGCCTCCACGCTCCTGCTCCTCGGGGCTCCTCCGTGGCCACCTCCGCCCTGCGCGCTCCATCACCTCCCACCGCGCAGGCCGGGACCTTCAGGGGGCACCCCGGCCTCCTGCTGACCCTGCCCTCCCAACCTCTGCTCTTCCCAGGGGCCTGGCCCCCTGTGCTGAGGTGCCGGGGCACGTGAGGCCTGAGTCCAGGAGCGGAGAATGTTTCCATCCCAGCAGAGGGACGCGGGAGGCACTTGTTGCCGTGGACATTTGTCATCCTGCCTGTTTCCACCTGTCCCGCCCAACCCAGCTCTTAGGTGTCCTGCACCTGCTGGAAGTGGCAGTTTCAAGACCCCATGAAGTAAATCTTTGGGAGGGGGGTGTCTTTTCTTTTCAGCTTTGTTGATTTATGGCATGTGTGCGTTCAAGGTGTACCGCGTGATGGTTTAATACATACGTGTATGCTGTGAACTGACGGCCACCACAGGGCTGGTTAGCGCCTCCACACCTCCACCCCTCACATCATCCCCATTCTTGTGTGCTGAGAACACTTGAGATCTGCTCTCTTAGCAGCGTGCAGGCGCACAAACAGTGGCGCTCGTACAGGCACCGTGCTGGACGTTACACCCCGAGCTTACTCGCCGTCTGACTGGCATTCCGTGCCCTTTGACCAGCATCTCCCTATCACCCCACTCCCCGCCCCTGGCAACCACCATCCTAGTCTCTGCTTCCATGAGTTTGACTTTTTTAGATGCCACATGTAAGTGAGATCGTACGGTATTTGTCTTCTGTGTCTGACTTGTTTCACTGAGCATAGTGTCCTCAAGGTCCATTTATGTTGCTGTAGATGGCAGGGTTCCCTCCTTTTTTATGAGTGAACAATGTTCCTCTATCTATCTACTATCTATCTATCTATCTATCTATCTATCTATCTATCTATCTATCTACCAACCTATCTATCATCTATCATCTAATTTATCATCTATTATCTATCTAATCTAGCATCTGTTGATCATCTGTTTATCATCTATTCATCATCTATCTGTCTATCTATATCATCTATCTCATCTATCATCTGTGTATCTATCTATTATCTGTCTGTCTATCTGTCTCTCACATTTTCTTTATCTATGCGTCTGTCAATGGACACAGGTTGTTTCCATATCTTGGCTACTGTAAATAGTGCTGCTGTGAACATGGGGGTGCATATAGCTTTTCAAGTTAGTGTTTGCATTGTCCCTGGATAAGTACCCAGAAGTAGAATTGCTGGATTGTATAGTAGTGGAGGGCAGCCTAGACGTCATGTAGAAATGTGTCAGCTGCAACCAGGTCACCTCTTCTGGCCTCACCGAGAAGTTGAGGAGCAGGTGGTGGCTGGTGTCGGCTCATCTGCTCAACAGCGTCACCAGGAACCGGAACTCCTGGTGGGTTTCCGCTCCTCACTCTCCCGTGTGTTGGCCCTTGCTCGGTGCTTCATGGCCGCTGGGGCGAACAGGGCTCGTTTCGGGGAGGAAGAGGGGTTCAGGTATCGAGCAAGGCGGTGATGAACATCCGAGTCACAGGACGTGAGGCCCGTGAGATCACATGCGGCCGCACCGCGTCACAGCTCACAGACTCTCAGCCTGCTCTCCTCCCGCCATACGTAGCTTGGAGGAAGACGGCCGCTTTCCCTCGGAGGTTTCCACCCCAGGGTGCAGGCGGTTTGGACAAAGACAATGGCCAAGCATCCTGAGAACCTTCCAGCACAAGATCCCATGCAGTCACTTCCTTGCTGTTTCAACTGTAAGGACACTTATCTTCTCTGCTTTACTCCCATGGACCCCATATCATGAACGAGCTTATCCACCAAATTGATTTTTTAAAAAGTGTTTCCATTGTAAAGATAATTACATCACTAACAGGCCCCATGATCAGCATGCTAATTGGGACTCCCACAATAGGCTGACGTAATTTCAGCCCCAAACAAAGTAACGTGGCCTCCCGGGGAGCCTTTGCACTTGTTTATGGGTGAGAGTGGGTTTCCATTGGGTTCATGAAGTTTACTGCCATCTACTATGGTTTCCATTAAGTTCTTGGCCGCCCAGGTTCCTGGGAACCCGATCGGTAACCGTTGTGGGAGCCACTGCTGCAGCCCCTCCCTCCCCCGCAGCCTGGTCCCCAGGAGACGGGATGCTGAGGATGGTACCCTCCAAACTGCCGTGAAACCCTGAGAGCCCCGGGTGCCAAGAGGAGTGAGAGCTGGTGAAGAACATCCCTGCTGGTCGAGGGGCGCTGTCTGCCTTCCTCTCTTGGTCGCCAGGTCCCGAAAGGCAGCTGGGGGTCCGTCCCAGGCACCCACACCCTTCACGCCAGAGCCCCGTGCTAGGGAGCTCGGGAGCCGCACGCGGGCTTGAACACGGCAGGTTCCAAGTCCTGCTCCAGAAAGGACCCCTCCCTGTGACGCTGCTGACCTCAGCCTCTCCTCCCTCGCCCTGGCCCTGAGGACTCTGCACAGAGCAGGCAGCACCGGAGTTGAGCTGGAATGTGAATGTTTTTCGCGTTAGTTTCAAGCGCTCAGAATCGGGTCCCCTGACGTGCTTGCGGGGAAGAGAGCCTGCGACAGAGGCCAGCGGCCAGCGCGCTGCTCTCAGGGAAGGGCTCCTCTTCAGCTGAGCTGACCGTCCCGTGTGTGAGCTCGCGGGAGTTTCTAAAGGCCCAGAGCGGCTGAGGTCCTAAACGCAAAGTGCTCTTTGAAGCCCTGAGAAGCCAGGAGCCGCGGGAGAGCCCAAGGGCTGCTGTCACCGCGTCCCCTGCTACCTCCCCAGAAAGGCCCCAAAAGCAGGTGGCCGGGTGCCGGGGCTCCTGGGGGCCTTGTGGGCGCGGTTCTGTGATCTGATGCTCACCGGGAGGGGCCGCAGAGCTGCACAGTCCTCAGGAGGCGAAAGAGAACCTCTTCCTCGCGATCCCGTTTTCCGCTGTGGTCCGGGTTGGTTAGCGAGGCTGCGGCCTGCCTCCTGCAGGTGGCCAGCTGCGCGCGCGTCCGGATGACCCCCGTCCACCCCCATGGCCGTCAAACCGCTCCACGAGCAGGCTCCTGCTGTGAGGCCCCGGCCTTCCTTCCTCCGCACACAGGGAGCACCTGCTGCGTCCCTGGGCTGCGCCGGGGGCTGTGAGCGAGCCGCGAACCGGCTGCCTGAGGAGGCGCCGGCCGTTCGGACACGTTCACTTGGGACAACAAGGCACATACGTAATTAATGCCAAGAAGAATAGAAGAGAGACTGCCGTCGTCCATCCGGGCTGCTAAGGCAGAAATTCCGCAGGCGGTGGCTTACAGACAGCAGACGCTTGTTTCTCGTGGTTCTGGGGTCCAAGATCAAGCGCCAGCAGATCCAGCACCTGATGAGCGCTTCCCGGGTCACAGACGGCGTCGTCTCGCTGCGTCCTCACGTGGGGGAAGGGCAGGGGGCTCCGCGGGGTCCCTTTATCAGGACACGGATCCATCCGGGGGCCCCCGCACCCTCGTGACCCAGTCGTCCCCCACAGGCCCCCCTCCCGACACCATCACCTTGGGGCCGGGCCTCACTGTGTGAATGTTGGGGGCCCCACAGAGAGCTCCCTGAGAGATGGGGCAGTGAGTTTTCAGACGACGCGCGCGGTCACGTCCTCTGCCGCATCCTCGCCTGCACGCACAGCCCTCCCCGCCCGGCTCCTTCGAGGCTCACAGCCTCTGAAAGGGCGTGTCAAAGAGCATGCACGTGAACAGCTGACGTAAAGCTCTTGAGCCTGGAGGTGATGCGTGCGAGTCTGTCCTGTGTAACCAACGTGAAACCGTTCAGTTTACCAGAAAGAGAATGTCAGTCTTGTATTTTCTGGAGTTCAGTCAGAAGATTGTGAAATGATGGGCGAATCACTGGCTCTCAGAACAGAGTGGAGACTTGGAGAGCAGCTACACCAGGGCTTTCAAAACTATTGTTATTTTTTAAAGCAAAGGAACTGTTTTGCCAAAGTCTTACAGATTAACAGCATGACAGAGCTGCTGTGATTGAAATTTTTTTTTCTTCTAACTTTAAAAGCTGGTGGTAAAATACACACAACATAAAACTTACAGCTTAGCTACCTTCAGTGTGCACATCAGTGATGCTAAGTATAAACGCTGTGTGCCCATCACTACCATCCAGCCTCGGAGCCCGTTTTATCTTGCAGAACAACACTCTGTTCCCCTTTAAACATTAACTCCCCCTCCTCCCCCAGCCCTTGGGGTTTCTGTCTGTGAATGTAACTGCTCTAAGTACCTCCTGTAAGTGGAATCACAGTATTTGTCCTTTGCGACTCACTTATTTTCACTGAGTGTAAGGTTCTCAAGGCTCATTTATGTAGCCTGTGTCCGAACTTTCTTCCTATTTATTTATTTATTTTTGGCTGCATTGGGTCTTCGTTGCTGCACACAGGCTTCCTCTAGTTCCAGCGAGCAGGGGGTACTCTTTGTTGTGGTGCGCGGGCTTCTCATTGCAGTGGCTTCTCTTGCTGCGGAGCACGGGCTCTAGGAGCACGGGCTTCAGTAGTTGCAGCACAAAGGCTCGGTAGTTGTGGCTCATGGGCATAGTTGCTCCGTGGCATGTGGGATCTTCCCGAACCAGAGCTCAAACCTGTGTGCCCTGCACTGGCAGGCGGATTCTTAACCCCTGCGCCACCAGGGAAGCCCCTCCCCCCTCCTTAAAGCTGAGTAACGTTGCGTCGTGTGGCTGGACCACGTTGTGCCTATCCATTCACTGTTGGTGGCACTGGCGTTGCTCCCACAGTTCAGCTGTTGTGAACGATGCTGCTGTGAACATGGGTGTGCAAATACCTCCTTGAAACCCGCTGTCAGTTCTCTTGGATATATACCCGGAGCAGAGTTGCTGGATCACACGGTAATTCTATCTTTAACTTTTGGAGGAAGCTGCACACTGTTCTGCACGTTGCGGTCCCATTTTAACATTCCCACCAGCCGTTCACAAGATTCCACTTTCTCCACATTGTAGCCAACACATTATTTTATGTTCCTCTCAATAGCTGCCATCCAAGTGGGTGTGAGTTTATTGGCTATTTGTACATTTTCTTTGGAGAAATGTCTATTCAAGTCCTTGCCCATTTTTAAATCAGGTTGGTTGTGGTTTTGTTGCTGAGTTTTAGGAGTTTCCTGCATATTCTGAATATTAATGCCTTAAAAGGCAAATGATTTGCAAATATTTTCTCATTGTATAGGTTGCCTTTTTACTGTGCCTTTCGATGCACAAAATTGTTTCATTTTTGTGAAGTCCGATTTGTCTATTTTTCTGTTGTTATTACCTATGCCTTTGGTGTCACATCCAGGAAATTGCTGTCGAATCCAGTGTCATGAAGCTTTTGATCTGTGTTCCCTTCTGAACGTTCATAGTTTTAGATTTTACATTTAGGTGCTTAATCCATTTTTAGTGAATTTTGTAGATGGGGTGAGGTGAAGGTCCAACTTCATCCTTTTGCGAGTGGACGTCCAGTTTTCCCAGCATCATTTGTTGAAAAGACTGTCGTTTCCCCACTGAATGGTCTTGACACCCTTGTTGGAAACCATTTGACACTGTGTACGAGGGTGTATTTCTGGGCTCTCCGTTCTATCCCATTGATCTATGTGTCTGCCTTTATGATAGCATCACCCTGTTTTGATTTCTGTAGCTTTGGAATAAGTGTGATATCAAGGAGTGTGACGCCTTCACCTTAGTTCTTTTCAAGATTGTTTGGCCATTTGGGGACCCTTGAGTTTCCATGTCAATTTTTGGATGGAATTTTCTATTTCTGCAAAAACATTGGGATTTTGGTAAAGAGTTAGATAACATTTCGAGGGCTTTAAATGATCTATAAATGTTATTTACTCCTTTGGCACTTTGTGCTTGTGACACATCCATGTGGATGTGCGTGTCGTTCACTCACCTTAATGCAGAGTGATGTGTTGTATAAATACGTCATCGCTCATCCATTCCTGCTGAAGACTGTGCCGATTTTCAGTTATCAAACAATGCTGCGTGCACATGCTTCACCGTGTCTCCTCGTGTTGAGTGCGAGCGTTTTTCGAAGGTATAAACCTCGAAACAGAACCGTGGGGTTGCGGGCTGTGCCAGCTGCTTCTTGACAAGATGGCATCACTTGGCCTCCACACGAGGTGGCCCAGTCTCCACGCTCACCAGCAACGCCCAGAAGTCCTGGTGAGCTGCGTCCCCGCAGCGTGGCTCACGTTTCCTCCTCAACCCCGTCCGCCTCTGGAGCTGGATGAGCACTTGCGGGAGGCTGTGCTGCGCACCCGGCAGTGTCGAGGCCCCTCCCTGGCCTCTACCCACCAGGTACCAGCCGCACCCCGAGTTTTGACGACAGAAAGTGACCCAGACACTGCCAGACGTCCCCTCACCCCAGGGTCCAAATCACCCCCCTTGAGAACCACTGATGTACTTGATCAACGTCACGTAAATGACGTCATTATCTTAACTTCCTCCTTTGATGACTTTTGGCCACTGGGTTCCTCTTTTGTGAATTTTCTGTTCATAAGTTTTGCCCATTTTTCTATTGGGTTGTTTGGTTTATTCTTACTGATTTATATATTCTTTAAGTATTTTGGATACTTTTCTTTTGTTAGTTATTCCAGTGATCTTTCTGCACTAAAATAATGTTCATATATTTATCCTTACAATGATAGGAAAAAAAGCATCTTGAATTAATGACTCCATACATTTTTCAGTAGATGAGCTTTTAGAATCTTTGAATGATTTCATCTTACACTTTCTTTTTAGCCTTAAGTAAGATGAGTGAATTTTTTAAAATTTCTTTCTGGCTTGGCATTTAAAATTTTTTTACTCAAGGTGTACTGCTAATCGTGAATTGTTGTCAAGACTGCATGAAATTAATCACCGTTTTGAGAAAAATTATCTTGAGACATTTGTTTCTCTGAAAACAGTAACTAATGAAAGTTAACTCTAAACTGTTAAATATTCTTCTCACTGTAAGGATAGGTGGTTTTTTTCCCATGAATTTCTTTTATTCCTTTCAACAAAGGTTGGTTGAGGATGAGGCAGGACACCACAGACAGTGTCACGTTGAACACAGCAGTCTCCACTTGAGCACTTTGTGATTAGTTGGAAAAATCACTGGTGCAAATCACTATAACATCAGAATTTAACACCTTGTAAAAAAACAAAAAAATACAACTGCAGCCAGATGGGTTTATCCAGCAAAGGGCTCTCTGCCTGGGCACGAGGGGAGGTTAGCGTCTCTGCCCTGCAGGGCACTGCTGGTCAAGGAAGAAATCAGAGCGACTGTCCCAAGGAGGCAGGGACTGCTTTTCTGCTTTGAAGCTGTGAAGAGTTTAAAGAAGCAGAGAACCCTGATGTAGCCCTTAAAGAACAGGCAGAATTTCTTTGGGAAGAAGAGAGGGGTGGACTTTCCAGAGCTTAGCGCACAGCTTTGAACAGCTGCCTCAGAAGTCAGCGCGGCCCTGAGCCGGGCAAAGACCCTGGGGTGGGCCGTGCCCCCAAGAAATGCCTGCTGCGGGGGCCCCGCTGCCTCCAGCATCCTTCTCTCACCTCCCACGAGACCATCACAGAAAATGAGTCAGGCCTGTGAAACCCAGAATTCTTGGGTGATTTTTAAGAGAACTGCAAAGAAATGCATCCGTCGTTCTCCAGCGGAAACTCAGGTTTGCCAGTGTTCCTCTGGTGGAGAAAGCTGCAGCCTCTGGGGTGTCGGGGCGGGGGCTGGAGGTGCCTCTAGGGAGTGAGGGAGTGTGGTCTAGGCTTTCTCCCTCTCTCCCTCCCCCCTCTCTTTCTCTTTCATTCTTTCTTCGTCTGCTATTTAGAACCTGCAGACGAAGAAAAAAACAAGAACAACAAAACTTCGAGCCCGACTGGCTCTATTTCAGCGTGTTGGGGGCAGCATCACGGAATCCGTCCCACCCTGGGCTGCAGCGTGTGCTGGGGGGGGACCCCGAGATGCCCACCTCCGTGCCGAGAGGGGAGAGCGGAGCGGCGGGCCAGGCCGAGCCGGGCGGCAGACGCGGCAGGTCCGCCTCCGAGATGAGAACGAGCGAGGAGCGGGAAGCGAGAGGCCTCCGGCGGCGCCGAGGGGCCTGGGGGCTGAGCGGGTGTCTCTCCGAGGCCCTGCGCTTCCCAGGCCGGCGTGGGCCTGAGCCGCGCCTCGCGTGGCGGGGCGGGCGCCGTCCTCCCGCTTCCCCAGCACCTCCGTCCCCAGGGGTGTGTGATCGCGGGCTGGGAGCGTCGGGACCTGGAAGGGGCCTCCAGGACGTCGGACGCAGAGCTGCCCGAGCTGCCCCGCCGCGGCCCGGCCCCCGGCGCCCCGGAGCCCGCGGCGGAGCGGCGCCGTGTGCGCGGGCGGCCGGCGGGGGAGCGAGCGGTGCCCCCTCCACGGCGCGCGGTCGCCCCTTCAGCAGCAGCGGGGACGGGGCCCCACGTGAGCGGCGCCAGAACGGAGGCCGGACGCGGCGTGACGCCCCTCGTCTGCGGCACCCGGGGGGGCGCGCCTCGGAGACACCGAGCGCGGGGCGGCCGGGGCGGGGGGCCGGCGGGCGGCGTGTGCTGGGGGCGGCGTCCGTCTGCGGGGACGAGAGGGTTCCGGAGAGGATGCCCCCGCGCCGCGCGCCACGCAGTGCTTACGGCGGTGCGGTTGCTGCGATGCCTGTTCTCCCACAACGGAGACGCGGCCCATTCCCAGCTGCCTCCCAGCTGCCTCCTCAGCAGCGTGTGCACGGGGTGTGTGCGGTGTGTGGTGTGTGGCGTGTGGTGTGTCGTGTGTGTAGTATGTGGTGTGGTGTGTGTGCTGTGGTGTGTAGTGTATGTGGTGTGTGCTGTATGCTGTGTGACGTGCATGTGTGTGAGGAGGTCGGGGCACGAGCACCACGAGTCCAGGAACGCCTTTGGCCGCTGCTCCCAATGCCCCCCCCCCCCCACAAGCTCGGCTGTAGGAGGAGCTTGGACAGCAGACCCCTGCACGTCCCTCTGGGTCACGGCCACAGTCTGTGTCGGCCGTGGCCCCCGCCCGAGGCTTCCCCACAGTCCAGGCCCAGGTCCCATCTCCTCCCTCCATCTGCGCCCCCATCCGGCACCCTAGTGGTCCTGGCAGCCCCGTGGGGTCCAGACACTTTGAGGTCCCGAGGACCCGCAGAGGCAGAGGGGACAGGGAGGAGGGGAGGCGGGATCCGGCCGGGATCAAGTCCATCAGCCGCAGGCCTGCGCGCGGCTCTGCTTCCACCGCTGCTCCTGGCCCCACGGGCTGTTTGCAGAACGATCCGTCGGGGTCCACACGCCTCCCTGCCGTCCTGACAAGGCCTGAGTTGGACCGAGAGGAGAGACAGTGGGCGTCCGTGGTTCCGCCCGAGGCCCGTGTGTCCTCCCGTCGTCCTGTCTGTCCCTGCCCACCTGTCACGGCCCAGCGGGAGTGTGAGGCTCAGGAGCACCCGGCGGCCACCCCTCCCCTCCAGCTGTCCCCTTGGAACTGCCTGCTGGAGCATCACCTCGCCCCACGGGCTCGTCGCTTGCTTACTGTCTAGGAAGCGACGTGGAATCTGGCCTTTGGGGTCAGGTAACCCGAGTCTGGATCCCCACTTGCCTGGACTTCGTGTGGCCTCGCGTCCTTGTGAGGACGGGCAGCTGCCTGGATGGAGCCCCGTCCACCTGCTCTGTCTCATCGGATCCTCCCGTCCACGCTGCACGGACGGAGCCTGGCCTTATTCCCTGTGGCTCAGCCAAGGGCAGAAGCAGGGCCTGTCAGCCCTAGGGAGTGTCCAGAGCTCCGTGGGGTCTCAGCCTGCCCTGCCACACTGCCCACCACCCTCCAGCCGCTGGAAAAGGGATGCTGCCCCTTCACTTCTCTGCGGAGGGGCCAGTGGTCAGCTGGCGTGGAGGCTGGTGAGGAGGCTGCCGAGGAGGATGGTGTGGAGGACGGTGCAGAGGCAGGCATGGAGGCTGGTGAGGCTGGCATAGAGGCCAGTGCGGAGGCTGGTGTGAAGGCTGGCACGGAGGCTGGCGTGGAGGCTGGTGCAGAGGCTGGCATGGAAGCCAGAGTGGAGGCTGGCGTGGAGGCTGACGAGGAGGATGGTATGGAGGCTGGTGAGGTGGCTGGCGAGGCCAGCACGGAGGCTGGCGAGGAGGCCGGCATGGAGTCTGGTGCAGAGGCTGGCATGGAGGCCAGAGCAGAGGCTGGCATGAAGGCTGGCAAGGAGGATGGTATGGAGGCTGGTGCAGAGGCTGGAATGGAGGCCAGAGTGGAGGCTGGCATGAAGGCTGGCATGGAGGCTGATGAGGAGGATGGTATGGAGTCTGGTGAGGTGGCTGGCGAGGAGGCCAGAGCGGAGGCTGGCGTGAAGGCTGGCGTGGAGGCTGGTGAGGAGGATGGCTGGGCCCGATGGGCAGGAGGGCTCCAGAAGGGCAGCTGCAGGTCTTTCTCTTGATCCGCACTGAAGTCCTTGACATTTGGCTCTGGGGAGAATCTCAGAAAGTGGGCTTTTCTAAAATGTCACAACTTCTAAGGCATTTGCACCTTGAACCCTGCGGACAACGCTGTGCAGTCCACCTTTACTCTTCATTAAAACAACCTCAAGACAGGGGGGCACCTTCCCGGAGGAAACTGCTGTGGAAACAGGGCCACAGTGGACGCAGGGGCAGCCACGCGTTTGACACGTGCGTGTGGAAGGGGCAGCAGGACACGGGGTTCGTCCCCACGTAGACGGGACGAAGTGGAATAGAGACAGTGTTCCTCACTAGGGAGAACGTGGACTTTTTTTAAACCAATGTGACTGTGATTTTATGGGACAGAAACGTCTGGACCACTTTTCTGAAATGGCATTTGTGCCACAAGTCTTGGAAGATGGCTTCTCAGCCCCAGTGAAATGCATTTCATAACAGAAATCAGCCAGGGACCCGTGCGCCCCGGGGCTGTCCGTCTGTCTCTGTAGACTCTCCTGCTCTGGACGCTTTAGGTAAATACACTCACACCACGCATGGTCCGTGTGACTGGCTGCTTCCGCTGGTGTGCTTTCGAGGGTCATCGGAAACCGTCACCACATCCAAGTTCGTGTGAATTTACTCCTGCATTTTCTTCTGAGAGTGTTAGCTCTTACAGTTAGGTATGTGGTCCCCTTTTACTTGATTTTTGGGTATAATGTGAGCAAGGGCTCCAGCTTTATTTTTTCATATGTGGATCTCCATTTGCCCTGGTACCATTTGTTTAAAAGACTATTCTTTCCCCTTTGAATGGTCTCGACACCCTTGTCAAAAGTCTTGAAACGTTCACGTCTTGAAATCTTGGTGAAAGCGGGACATGTATATACTGTATTTTAGCAACTCTCAGTACCAAACCCTCACCCACCCCGGGTTGCCGTCTGCGTGCGTGTCGATTTGTCTGTCTAGTGACTTGGCCGAACTGACTCTGTGAATTCTGCTTCCCCTGTGGTGAGCTGCCTCCAATGTCCCGCTGTCTTTTTCTCGTTTTTGCCTCTTAGCCTGGCCGCGCAGGGGTCACATAGGGCAACACAAGCCACTTACTTGTCAAAGGCTGTGCTCAAGGCCACCTTTGGGTGTCTGTGCGACATGAAGCCTGCTGTCCCAGGTTACATTTTTTTGCCCCATATCAGGGAGACCAGTAATTTGAATTCCCTGGCGGCCCCATAAGGTCTGCACCTTTAAGAAAACAACCATCACGTTGTCCAGAAAAATCTTAGCTTGGTCATTTGAGTATCATTTTCTTTATAACGCCTGAGACTGCAGCATATTCATTAAAGGGAAAAACTAAATATTGACAGAAAACGGGTCGGACATTTGTAACAAGGTGTTCTAGCATTAGATGGGATGTTCTCTGTCTCGTGCAGGCTGTTAGCACAGCTCCGCGGGGGCCCCGCTGTCACTCGGGGCGGCGGGAGGTGTGGTCCTTCCTAACTGGCATCCTCAGGACAGGCTTCTAGCTGTTTTCCAGTCGCCTCGGTCGGGCACTCGGGCCTCCCCCGGCCCCGGGGTCACGGCTCCGGCGTGTGAAAACAGCTGGCGGGAGCCCCTACCTGAGAGCCGCAGGTGCCACGCGTGCGCACCAGCTCTTGCAGGAACAGCAGCGTCGCGTCCCGCCTGGAGCGGACAGCGGCCATGTACGCCTTTGTGATCGCTGGTCTTGTCGTGATGGGCATGTTGATGGGGGAGCCCTCGGGTTGGTTGTCTCCTCTCCCCACGGCCGGCGCCCGCCTGCAGAGGGATAGACGCTGAATTGCAGCCGGAGAGACTGCTCCCCCTCAGCCAACTGTTTCCCGGAGCCCGAGCAGACCCCAGAGAGGAGGATAAAGGTGCCCCTGAGCTCACTCGTGGGCTGGCTTCAGCTCCTCAGGTCAGAACTGACATTGTCTCCCCGCAGCTTTCGCTCTTTTGTACAGTGAGGTTAGGAGAGACGGGGAACGGGCTCAGTGAGGCAGCTGGCTCGCCGGGTGCAGGAGGGCAGGGTTTCCAGTGACCAGGGGCCCCGGACGGCACGATTCCTTGCGTGTGTCCACAGGAGGGCGGGACGGCGGGCCCTGCTCCCGCCCCTCTGGCTGGTGGTGCGGGCCCCCAGCTCAGTCCTGTCCCCCTCGATCAGTGGGCCCGGATGCCTGGCCCGGCCTCAGGCAGAGGAGGAGCAGGTTGCCTGGTGGGTGACCACACCAACGTCCCCTCTGCTCAGATGAACCCAGCTCGGCGTCGGCCACAGAGCTGGGCAGGAGCGCGTGTGCTCGACCCCCGCAGCGCTCACTGCTCACCTGAAATGCTGGAGGCAGGAAGTCGTGGTCTTTATGCACGGAGGGCTCCGACGCAGAGGGGACGCACACGCTCCCGCACACAGCCATCACTGCGGTGGACGCTGTCCCCGCCCTCCCCTGACGGATCCAGTGGGAGGCGGCCGGGAGCCCTGCCCGCCCAGGCGCGTGCGCACGGGGCTGCGGTAAAGCCCGCAGTTGCGAGAATGGAACGTGCACGGCGATGGGTCCAGACTGAAGAGAGAAATGCCCGCACACAGGAAGCCTCACCAGGCGGCGATGCTTAGTGAAGACGGGCATCCGTGTTCCTCTTTTGGTCACTGGGCCCAAACTCGCTCTGCTCTCCACGGCCCGTAAATCAGAGACGCGGTGTCGAGGCGGGGAATCCAACGTAACGCAGGAAACCGGCAGACGGACAAGATGGCAGACCAGCGTCTCAAAAGAACCATCTTATCGGGGTCTGGATGCCAGTTTCTTCTGTTGAACAGAGAGGGGGAGGAGGTGAGGAATAAAGTAAAAAGATTCGCAAATATCCCCTGGAATGGCCAGCCTCGGAGGGGGAAGGTGTGATTTCTTCTTTCCTGCATCCAGCCACCCACAGGTGCACAGGGTCAGGATGCTTCCCTGAACAGAGGACTTTGGTTTAACATTCGGGCAGAGGGGCGGGGTTCCCCGAGGCAGGCCACGGTGTAGAGACCGTAAAGTCACACGTGGACTTTCGACTGCGGGGTGGGGGGGGCAGGGGTAGGCACCCCAAGACTGCGTTGTCCAAGGGTCTCCCGTACCCAGATCCCGGAGTCTGAGCCGCAGGCATCCCCGCTCGTCCCCCAGGTGAGCCAGGAGGCCGCGTGCGGGCCAGGGCATCCGGTCACCACAGGGAAACGTGGGACCCCGTCCTCAGGCTTCCCGGTAAACAGCTGGTCACTTTCAGGTGACTTGGGCTCAGACACCAACTGCGCGGCCTGGGAAGGCGTCGGTGCTGTCGCTCCAGATACCATCGTGCTCGTTGGGCTCTCAGTGCTGATGCGATGCCGGGGCCGCCCGGAAACCCACCTGAGTCCGTTGGGCTTGGTGCTTCTGGAGGGGATGGCCTTCCTCCGAGGACACACCTACTACCCTCTCGTGAGCCTGAATTTCTGCCTTTGACTTAGGCCTGCTGCCCACGGCTGAGCCAAAACTGACACTGCAGGGAACCGGGAGCCAGGGAAGGGGACCTGAAATTCTCCTCTGTGACGCAACCAGGAGTAGAAGTTCTAAGTTTAACACCCCTAGGCGTTTGCTTTGAGAACTTGCTGGGGAGAAACGGCCTCTCTGGGCCTTGTTTCCATCTGCAAACGGAAATGACAATTCAATTGTTCCAAATTCCTGGGGATCATAGGAAAAAAATAAACATGGTTTGACCTGCAGGATGGGGCTTTAGTGCACTGGTCATTTACCCCTCACCGTGAGTAACAAAGCTTTGAAAGGGAGCCCTGACTGACTGTCTTATCAGAGCAAAAGAAATGAATGAGTAAGTGGATTTGATTGTGAGAAAATCAAATACCATGAGCATCTTTATAAGCAACATTGTGTGTGTGGTAAAGTACTTCATAAGTATTTCCCAAAGAATGAATAACAAATAAATTAACTCAATATAAATTTTAAAATTTTCAAACTGATTGGGGCTTTATTCCATGTTGATGTCCTCTCACAGATAAAGAAACAAAGGCCCAGAGAAATGAAGGCATTGGAAGATTTTGGAGATATTATTGGCCAAATATTTTATAATTTTCTTATTCATCAATTTTGACTAGGATTTTATCATTTAACTTTGTGTGCTTTTTTCCTTTTTATACATTCCCTAGATTGAGTCTCATGAATGTTTAATTTCTGTTTTAAAAAGCTGATTGTATCTACATATGTAAAATTCAACAGATTAGGCATTCTTACAACTTAAACAAATTTTCTCACCTGAGAAGATTAATACATTTAAAATATACCTTTGGTGCAAGATTTTGGCTTTACCTGATGAAAAATGCTCTGTTTCACATTTGGAGTATTTTCCACTCCATGTACATTTTATCTGCATAATGAGGCTCACAGCTCATTCTTTAACCGTTTCATTGTGAGCATCCTACAGAGTTTATGCGAGCACACACGCACATCTTATTGGTCCGCAGGTTCCATTTACCGTCATCTCATTTTAAATAAAAATGGGAGATTATATGAGTATAAATCTCTTTACTTAGGTGAGAGAACATTAAGAAAAGATACAGCAGATTTGCAGAGATTTTAATCACCCATGGAACTAGCCCCTGAATAGCTGGGTAACATCTTTCAAACTCTGCAGGTATTTTGTTAGACAAACAGCTGATTCCCCTTCGAGTACCTGGAATGCTCAGCACCCCTCCCCCACGGAGCGCTGACTTGTGCTGCTTGGTGCCGAGTCTGTATGAAAAGCACCTGTGGAAGCACCTGGGCGCCCTTCCTTTTAGAACGAAAAGCTTGTGCTTGACACTGGCTGGAAAGGCCAAACCTGGCTTATCCACACGATCTCCACTGCGTCTAGTGTTTCCATTCTCCCTCTTCTGACGTAAGAAACTAAGTTGAAAGAGAAAAACTAATCATGAAACAAAAGCATTTTCTTCTGGCCTTTGAGAGTGAATGTCTTTGTGCTGCAGTTACAGTTACTCATTTTGTGCGCCTATTGGGATTAACGACTTAAATGGGTCAGGAAAGTTTCATTCCCGTGACGTCCAGTCACAGGTGGAAGTTCGTGGGTATAGACGGGCCTTACTCCTGACCGCCGCCACCGCCAAGGTCAGCTGGAACCCTGCGTGCCCCTGACAGCAAATTTCACCCAGGCTGCTTGGAGAAGCTTGGAGGAAAAATCTGCATCAATAAAGACTTTCCCCAAATTCTCACCCAGCAAGTGAGTGCCTACCCATCACTCAGCCCCTCGGAGTTCTGTGGGACCACGTGGGCCACACAGCTGTGCTGCAGTCCGTCCTGGCTGCCGTGGCGCCAGTCCTGTGGCCTGGGTGCCCATAAACCACAGGGGTCTCTGTCCCACAGCCTGGAGGCTGGACACCCAAGATCCAGGTGCCAGCGGACTCAGTGTCTGGTGAGGCCCCTCCTGGTTCCCAGACGGCGTCTCCTCCTGTGTCCTCACGTGGGGGAAGGGCTGGGGGCTCTCGAAGGTCTCTGTTTTAAGGGCACTAATCCCATCACAGGAGCCCCACCCTCCTGACCTGGTCACTTCCCAAAAGCCATGGGGTTAGGTTTTGTCGACTGAAAGAAAAAAAAAAGCACAACCTAAAAGCTGGGGGTTACATTTTATTCAGTGAACATTCTTAGGATTTCAAGCCTGGGAGACAGCATCTCACGTAACCCTGAGAAACTGCTGCAAGGAGGTGAGAGGGGAGACAGGATATATGGGAGCTTTTGCGACAGAAGACCAGATAGTGGGAACATCAAAAGATTACTGTTGAAACAAGAAAACCAGGAATCCAGCGCTTTTCTACACACAGCAAGATGCAGGCGTCTGGGCTCACTGAAATCGCTCCTTCGCTGTGCACCTCAGCTCTGGGGCCAGCATCCTGTGCTTCCCATCCTGAGTCTCTCAGGGTGCATCGTGGCAGGGGGTGGGGGCGGGGGGCTTCAGTGGGTGGCTGCTAGGTGGCGGGCATCCTTGTTTCCATCCTGAGTTCCCTCGGGACTCACCATGGGTGGGGGTGGCGGGGTACTGCTGCAGTCGCTGACGACTGCTGCCTCCTTCACTTACTGATACAGCAGCAGCATCCTTAGTCCACAGTTGGACATGGATCTGGTGGGGGGACGCACATATTCAGTCCCTGGTGTCTTGAGCAAACCCCTGGTCCTTACTGTTCGGGACTGTGGCACGAGAAGGCTGGACGGGGGCCCTGGTGTGGTGACCACGCGGTTACTCTGTTCCTTCAGGAACAGCAGAGGCCGGGAACCCCCGGTGTGTGGCTCCGGAGGTCGGGGCCAGTCAGGCAGCAGCTGGACTCATCCTCAGAGCCTCACGGTCAACGGCTGTCACGCTCAAGGTCGCCCCGTGGGCTGGGCTGATTTTCCGCACTTTGTAGAGAAGGAAACGGACCAGCTGATCTGAATCATCACCGTGGTCTTTTCCTTCTTCCTTCTTCACAAACTGGCAGGAATAGATAGAGAGGGAAGCTGGTGGGAAATGTGAAAACCTAGAGGCAAAACCACACGTTTCCTGGTCCCCCAGCGGGTCACGACTCTCAGGCTGTCCAGGGCTGGTGACGGGGTCTTCCTCACCGCAGCTGTTCCTTGGAACCCTTGTGCTCAGAAAATCGAGTCCCTGGAATGACACCTGAGCAGAAAATCTGAGCTTCTCCCTGCAGGGCGTCTCCCCTCTTGGGCCCTGCAGTAACTGCCCGTGCTCGTCTGGGCAGCGTAGGTCTGCCAGCAAACTGCATTTTAGAATAAAGGATGTAGGGTAATTCGTGGCATTATTCTAGTCTCCAAATGGTGATTCTTAGGTCTGAGTTATATAAAAAGAAATTCAAATAAAACAGATAGCAATTGAAACATAGTCTCTCTGGCCCACAGAAAACAAACAAATCGTTTGTCCCCCAGGATAATGTAAGTCTATGTCACCCTATCAAAGCTCTGTTTTTCTCACTTTCTCTATGTCCCCAATTTAAGATTAATTTTCTGGTGTCTTTTTGATTCAAACCAAAATGTGTTTTTCAACATTTGTAGGCAACGTCTAGAATTTTGCAATTAGCTGGTATCAATCTTCATAAATAGGGTCAAGTGCAGAGACATCCCTAAGTCAGAAGAGACAATGCCAGTAGCTTTTCAGAGTAGGGCCAAAAGGATGGAAAAATAGTATCCAGAGCTCTACGTGTGGAAAATAATGACACATTGTTCCGAGGTGAATTAGCACATTAACTTCCTTTTAAAAATTCGTTGGAAGGTAGAATAAATGGAATTGGTTTTTACAACAGTTAACGCCAATCTATTTGCTTCTGTACTCTCAGCAGGAAAATCTAATTGCAATAGTTGAATATATACTTAATTGCAAGGCCCTTTACATTAGGAAGTGAAAACCATGCTTAGCTCTTTTCTATTGGGAAAAAACAGTGAGATGTTGTGGTATGTGGTAATTGGTAATTTTGGGAGAAAAGTTTTACATTATTTTTAAAGAATTTTTCAAACAGATGCTCGTTCTACCCAAACACAAATCAACTAGAAAGTTAAATTAGATGATTGACTTCTGTTTTGTTGACAGGAACTGACCTCTTAATTTGCCATCTGCAGACAAATATGATTCTGAGTATTACATTCCATTAGATATCCAATCATTAGTTAAGCTAAGACGCACAAGTAAACTTCAGTACGATTATCTCCTGGTGCAGCTGCTTTCACCTACTCATGTACGTGTCCTGGAAGCCAGGCCACTCTACCGTCAAGGAATTCAAAAAGCATAACTTGAACTATGGGCCTTCCTCCCACGGACTGCCCTTGGTGCTGAGGGAACCTCAGGGACCCCCTCTCAGGCCCTCCACGTCACTCACCGCAGGTCAGGTCTCACTGGGCCTGGTCACACCGCAGCCATCTGCACACACCCAGTGAGGGTCGGGCACCCTCGCAGCTGCGGGAGGTGTGGGTGTGCGGGTGTGGCAGTCCTCCTGCTGTTCTGAGTTAAAGCACACGTGTCGGTGCTCCGTGCCCAAGAGACCAGGTAACCAGGGTGTCTGCATTCAGTGATTATCTTTATATCAAAAAGCACCAGAAAAAGTGAAGGCTCTAGGACTTCTTTTGTATTTGCCATGAAACAGGTGTGATAAACAAGCCACTTCAGAAAATCCTCAGAACAACCACATACACAGATCGCAGGGCAAGGCGTACACCAGGCCTCTGGGCCCCCAGAACGCGTGTCCCCATCAGCTCGGTAGTTACAAGTGACGATGGGGGAACTTATGGGAATTTGCTCACACGTGGGAACTGGAACGTGTGTTTACGCCCACGTCTTCAGAAACTCCACGAACTCCACGGTCACAGAATTGCCCACACGGGGGGCGGGGAGGGCTTCCAATTTCCGGTCCAGCACGTAAGGAGCTCGAAAGTCATTACTCCTGTCCTGATAACAGCACGAGAGCTGAGCACGCTGAAAATCCACGGCTCTTCTGAGAGCCATCAGAAAGTGAGGGCAGGGACGGCGGCGCTTACAGAGGCGCGCAGCTCCCGACTTGAAACGCGACCGAGAACTGCTGGAGGGTCGGCGTGGGCAAGTGTGAGACTGTAAACTCCGGGGGGAGCCCCGCAAACCTCAGGGTCCCCCATACTCCCTTTCACGAGATTTACCACCAGAAGCCCTACCAGGTTTTCACAGTGAAAATCAGAGAAAAATCCCGTCCTGCTTCCAGCACAGGGAGGAGAAAGTAGGTGTGGAAATATACCCAGAACATTGTTTCATTTGGGGTTTCTTGTGTTTTGTATTTAAAGAGAAATTATTTTACCGGAGCCTAACCCGCCTAACCCACGCCAGGCCCTTCTAGCCTTCCACCAAGTACCAGCCCCTCCAGCCTTTCTGCCTCACCCGAACTGGGGAGGGAACTGAGGGCACAGGCTCACTGAAAGACAGACCCAATCACAGGACTCGCGCTGCTTCCCATCCCCACACCCCCACCTTATTCCACATCATTCGGGCTCCTGTGTAACAACAGGAATAAAACTGAAAGAATTAAATGTCTGAGCACTTACTTCAGAAGAGTTGTCCAGGGAAACCCAAAGATGACGGGGAGATGAAAACAGAACACAGGACACAGGCAGCAGCAGCAAAGAGTAAACACAGCCCAGGCCCTGGCAGATGAAAAGACACCTCACATGAAAGGACTGCGTTCTTCAGGTCCTGTACCCAGTGCATCACGGCGGATGGTCGACAAGAAAGTACAAGGCATGCTAAACGTCAGAACAAAACACAACTCAGGTGAAGAGCCAGAGCCAGTGTCAGAACCAGACTCAGCTGTGGCAGAGGTGTTGGAATTATGAGACCAGGAATTTCAGACTGTGGTGTACACGCTCAGAGCCTGCACCAAGGAAGAGGACAACATGCAGAAGCAGACGGCAACCTACACAGAGCAGGAAACACTAAGAAAAGATAAAAGAGAAGTGCTGAAGTCAGAAACACTGTATCAAATGTGAAGGGTGCCTTTGATGGGCTCAGCAGTAGACTGGACACAGCAGAGCAAAGAATCACTGAGCTTGAAGAAATGTCAATATAAACTTCCAAAATCAAAGTGCAAAAAGCTTACCCAAAAAAGCTCTGAACACTGACACGCAGTCGGTGTTATCCATGACGTCAACAGGCTAAAGAAGGAAAATCATACGAGCACATCAACAGATGCAGGAAAAGCATTGACAAAATCCAGCATTCGTTCACAATAAAGCCTCTCAGCAAACTAGGAACACCTACACAATGTCTACAGCTACCGTCACAATGGTGAAAAACCGGATGTGTTTCAACTAAGGCCAGGAGCAAGGCCAGGACGCCCCATCTCACCACTGCTTCCACATCGCACTGGAAATCCTAGCCCATGCAAAAGAAAAGAAAAGCAGAAAAGCCACATGCAGGTAGGGAGGGAAGACATGACACTGTCTGTTCACAGATGACATGATCAGCTATGTAGAAAATCCCAAAGAATAATTTTTTAAAATGCGTGGAACTAATAAGTGATTATAGGAAGGTTGCAGGATGCAAAGTTAAGATAAAAAATTAAATTGCTTTCCATATATCAGCAATGAACAAGTACAATTTGAAATTAAATACACAATACCATTCATGTAGATTTTCACCCCAAAATGAAATGTGTAGGTATAAATCTAACAAATATGTGTCAGATGCATATGATGAAACTACAAAATTCTAATGAAGGAAATCAAAGAAAAAATAAATGGAGAGAGAATTTAGGTACACGGATAGGAAGACTCAGTAGTGTCAAGATGTCAGTTCTTCAGAACTTGATCTATAGATTCAATGCAGTCCCAATCAAAATCCTGTTATTTTGTGGATATTGATGGACTGGTTCTCAAGTTTATTTAGAGAGGCAAAAAAACAGCCAGAACCCAAAATAGCCAACACAATATTGAAGGAGAAGAACAAAATTAAATGACTGACACTTCCTGAATTCAAGACTTCCTATAGCACTACACTAATCAAGACAGTGTGATATTGACAAAAGACTAGGCAGATAGATCAGTGGGACAGAAGACTAGCCCAGAAATAGACCCACACAAATATAGTCAACAGAGTTTCGATCAATAAGCAAAGGCAACTCAATGGAGAAAGGTTAGTCATTTCAACAAATGGTGCTGACACAACTGGACTTCCACATGCAAAAAAATTAATCTGGACACAGACTTTACACCCTTCACAAAAATTAACTCAAAATAGATCAGAGATCATACAAATGTAAAATGAAAACTATAAAACTCCTAGAAGATAACATAGGAGATAATCCAGGTGACCTTAGGCTTGGTGGTGACTATTTAGACGCCAAAAGCATGATCCATGAAAGAAAAGTTTGACAAGTTTAATTTCTTTATATTGTTCAATTATAATTGAATTATACTGTTGAGAGGATGAAAAGACAAGCCACGACCGGAAGAACATTTTTGCAAAAACACATCTGATAAAGGACTTGTATCTGAGATGTACAAAGAACTCTTAAAACTCAACAATAAGAAAACACACAACCCAATTTAAAAAATGTACAAAAGATCTGAACAGCTAGATACCTCATCAAAGAAGACATTCAGATGGCAAATGAGCATATGAAAAGATGTTTACCTATCCTATGTCATACGGAATGGCAAATTGGAAAAAAATGAGCTACCGCTACATACCTATTAGCCTGGCTAAAACTGAAAACACTGAGAACATCAAATGCCGGTGAGGATGTGGAGCAACAGGAACTCTCATCACTGATGGTAGGAAAGCAAAATGGTGCAGCCACTTTGGAAAGCAGTTTGATTTTTTACAAAACTAGACATAGCCTTACCCTCTCATCAGTAATCACATTTCCTGGTTTTTACTCAAAAGAATTGAAAACTTATGTCCATACAAAATCCTACACACAGATGCTTAAAGCAGCTTTATCCATGATTGTCAAAACTCGGAAGCAACTAAGATGTCCTTTACTACATGAATGAATAAAAAACTGTGGTGCAGCCAGAGAGTGGACTATTACTCAACTAAAAAGAAATGAGCCTTCAAGCCATGAAAAGACATAGGAGAACCTTAAATGCATATCGCTACATGAAAGAAGCCAGTCTGAAAAGGCTACACACTGTGTGATTCCAACTATAAGACATTCTGGAAAAGGCAAAACTATGGAGACAGTAAAAAGCTCAGTGATTTCCGTGGTTTGGGGACGGGGAGGGATGACAAGCTGGAGCAGAGAGGGTTTTTAGGGCAGTGACACTGCTCTGTGATTCTGTAGTTATGGATACATGTCACTATACATGTGTCCAAACCCACATAACGTTCCACACCGCGAGGGACGCCTGGCTTCAGTTAACAATGATGCATCGACATTGGCTCATCAACAGCCGCAGATAACCAGCCACACTAACGGAAGGCGCAAGTGGCAAGGGAGACTGGAGGCAGGGAGGGCCCGTGGGGATCTCTCTGATCCAATTTTCTGTGAACCTGAAACTGGCCTGAAAAATAAAGTCTGTTAAAATTTAAGCAAACTATTAAACAAACTATTTAAACAAAAAACTATTGCATACATACAGTATGACCCCAATTACATGTATAAACACTGGGAAAACACACCAAAATGTTAATTACGGTCGCCTCTGAATAGTGGTCATGGATTGTTTTGATTTTCTTCTTTATACTTCACTGAATATTCTTATTTTTATGCAATGAGAATATGACTTTAATCGTTAAAAAAAAACAATAAAAATGGTTCATTTTGTTTTGTTTAAATAAGAGACAGTCTCACAAATGTGCTGCACTTTGGGGACAATAGGAAGGAATGTTTAAAGTTGTTACTGTCCCAGAAAATCCAGGGACCGTGTTTCCTGTTACTGCACAAGACACATGCCCCAAGGAGCCGACACTAAAATGAGAACAGATGCTGGGCAGATTCACGTGTGTGACTCTAGTTCAAGGCAGTAGACGTTATACAGGTGACAGCGTGGTGTTACCTGAGAAACGGACACGAGAAAGCACCCTGCAGTTGTTTCGATTCCACTTCTGTAGAATAAGCTCTAGGGAGCCACCAGGAGGAGGTGCTTGAGTCTCTTGGATTCTGTGGACCATGGGGTGTGTTTCCGGGCAGAGAATCGATGCTGCCTGTCCACCTGCAAGTTCACGATTCTCTCGTCTGCACGGGGCAGTGTTCTATGCACTCACTCCTCAGCATTTTGAGAGGGTTAAGTGGTTGTGGTTGTTTTTATTTGTTTGGGGTGAGGTTGGAGGGGCTTAGGCAGTAGTTGTCTTGTTTTTTGCTTTGGAGCTTCTTATGTCCTCCGTTTTCCCAGGTCCGTGGCACCTGCTTCAGAAGGCGTGACCTGAGGGCGAGCGGGGCTGCTGCTCTGTGACCCCAGGGCTCTGTAATTGCGTGACGTCACTGCCGTAGCACGCCGTGTGGGAGGGTGTCTTGTTATATGTCAGTCTGGGGTCTTCTGCATCTGGCCAACCACACACGACGCTCTTCACACCCAGCAGATACTAAGAGAAGCATCTAGAACAGAGATGAAATGGTGCCTGGGGTACCTAGGTGGGTTAGTACGAACCTGCCTCGGTCCTGACGTGGGACAGAGTCTCTGCTCTCTGGCTCTGTGAAGGGGACACTGCGTCTTGCTGACCTCATGCAGTGTGGAGGGGTGCAGGTCAAAGGCCAAATGAGGGAGCAGTGTTTACAAATTCAACTCAGCATCTGCAGGGCATCGGTTATGAGAGGTACCGAGGAGAGTGCAGAAATGATTAAGAGATGGTCTGATCTGATGTCACCATTACAAAGTCTATACAGATATAAGGTACTGTCTTTATTTTTTTTAATTAATTAATTATTGTTTTTATTTTCGCTGCATTGGGTCTTTGTTGCTGCATGTGGGCTTTCTCTAGTTGCAGTGAGCAGAGGGTACTCTTCATTGCGGTGTGCGGGCTTCTCATTGTGGTGGCTTCTCTTGTTGTGGAGCACAGGCTCTAGAGCACAGGCTCAGTAGTTGTGGCACACGGGCTTAGTTGCTCCTCGGCATGTGGGATCTTCCCAGACCAGGGATCAAATCTGTGTCCCCTGCATTGGCAGGTGGATTCTTAACCACTGCACCACCAGAAAGTCCAATACTGTCTTTATTTACAAATCAAATTCACAATGGAAGAAACTTTTTTTATTAACCACTGTCACCATGGTGTACCATATACCCCATGGCTTATTTATCTTACAACTGGAAGTTTGTACCTTTTGAGCCCCTTCACCCATCCTCCCCAATCCCCCAACCCCCACCTCTGGCAACTGCCAATCTGCTCTCTGTATACGTAAGCTCAGGTTTTTTGCTGTTTGTTTGTTTTGTTTTTGATTTCACATATGAGATCCTACAGTATCTGCCTTTCTCTGTCTGTCTAATTTAACTTAGCACGACACCCTCAAGGTCATCGATGCTGCTGCAAATGGCAAGGTGTCACCCCTTTCTATGGTGATAATAGCCAGTGTGCGTGTACCACATCTTCTACATGCATTCGTCCTCAGTGGATGCTTTGGTTGCTTCCACATCTTGGCTATTGTGAAAATGCTGCAATGAACGTGGGGGTGCAGATATCTAAGTTAGTGTTTTCATTTTCTTTGAATAAAGACCCAGACGTGGAATTGCTGAATCATATGATAGTTCTAGTTTTAATTTTTTGAGGATAAACTTCACTGCATGAGTTTAAACTGAAATCTCACGGGACATAGAAGAAAAATTCAGGAACATTTGTAAAGCTGCTTCCTGGAAAGGATCTCGTCCAAGATAAAGATTATAATGCAAAAAAACCAAAAATGAAATATTTACCATTCCTGAACGTTTTAACTGTCCTTTATCCTTATTTGTGAGTAAGGGGACACAGCTCTCGTTTCTTTCCTCAGAAATGAATGACGAGGACTTCTGCTTGTGGGAATATGTACTTTTCCCTATTCCTCACACTAAGTGCCACTAAAAACCCTGCACAGTGTGTAAAGGAATCAAAAGATGATACTGAAAGATGAAGAGAAGAGATGGAATAGGGACTCCAGGAGCTGAGGAATGACAACTGGGTCGTCTCACATGTCCCAGAAAAAGCCAGAGGCCTGGAGACACCGAGAGTGCGGACAGTGAAGTCCGACAGAGGCTGCTCTCCTAACCAAAGGGCCGGGGAGGGGGCTAGAAACACAGAGAACTTTAGACCGTGACTCCCACACACAGAAGAGACCGTGGCCACAGCCCCACTCACACCCAGCAGAGGCCGAGGGAGGGAGCTGCGACGTCCACCTTGCAATCCGCAAGGTGGTAATCTCTCCTCACACGCGATGAAGCTGGTGACCTCTGCAGAGACGGACAAAGAACCAGAGGGAAGGCACAAGTGATGAACGTGAGAAAGAAACAGGGACCTCACTACAGACCCTGCAACATCCAAAGGACAGTAAGAGAACACTGTGAACAACTGCAGACACATGAATTTGACAACTTCAATGAAATGGACCAATTCTTCTAAAAAACATAAACTACCCCAAGTCACCCAATGTGAAACAAACAGTTTGAGTAGCCCTATAACTATTAGGGAAATCGAATTCATATTTTTAAAGCTCCCCAAAGTCTCCAGGCCAGATGGTTTCACTGGATAATTCTACCAAATATGTATAAAAGAATTAACACAAATCCTACAAATTCTCTTTTAGAAAATAGAAGAGGGAATACTTCCTAATTCATTCTGTGAGGCTAGTATTACCCTGATGCAAAAATCAGGCAGACAATACAGAAAAAGAAGACTACAGGCCAACATTGCTCATGAATACATTGATAGATGAAAAATTCTTAACAACATACTAGCAAAGAGAAGTCAGCAATATATAAAAAGAATTATACACTAATGACCAGGTAAGATTCATTTCAAGATACACATACAGAAATCAATTGTAAGGAATTTGCTGGCACTCCAGTGGTTAGGACTCAGTGCTTCCACTGCCGAGAGCCCAGGTCTGATCCCTGGCTGGGGAACTAAGATCCCACAAGCTGCACGGTGCAGCCAAAAAAAAAAAAAAATCAATTGTATTCCTGTATACTAGCCGTGAACACCAAAGTTAAAATACAATATCATTTATAATCATTTAAAAATTATGTGTAAATGAAACACAGCACCTACAGGACTTGTTTGCTGAGAACCACACAACACTGATAAAAGAGATGAAAGAAGATCTAAATAAATAGATACATTATTAACGGATTGAAGACTCAATGTAGTTGACATGTCAGTTCTTCCCAAATTGATACACAGTTCTAACAAGATTCCTATCAAAATCCCAACAAGATTTTTTGGAGATACAGTGAAGATTATTCTCAAATTTATGTGGGAAGGCAAGCTGGACTAGCTAAAACAATTTTGAAAGAAAAGAATAAAGTGGGAGAAATCATTCTATCCAATCTCAAGAACTTATTTCGTAACTGCAGTAATCAGGACTGTGTGGTATTTGCTGAGGGACAGACCCGTGGATCAAGGGACCAGGACAGAGAACCTAGAAATAAACCCACACAAATACACCCAACTGATTTTTGGCAAAGATGCAAAGATGGCCTTTTCAACAAAAGCTGATGGAACAACTGGACGTATACGGACAAAAAAATGAACCTCAACCTAAGTGTCCCACCTCATTCGACTATTAACTCAAAGTGGATCAAGGACTAAAATGTGCAACATAAAACTATACAAATTTAAGGAAAAAATACAGGACAAAATCTTTGGGATCTAGGGTTAGGCAAAGAGTTCTTACACTTGAAACCAAAAGTATGGAGGGAAAAATTTACAAATTGGATTTTGTCAAAATTTTAGAACTTGTGCTTTGTGAAAAAAGATGGAAAAACAAATTGGAGTGAGAGAAAATGTTCCCAAACCATAGATCCAACAGAAGACTGATACCTAGAATATATAAAAAAAATGCTCGAAGTTCAACAGGGGAAAAAAAAGTCCAGCTAGAAAATGAGAAAAAGATCTGAAGAGACATTTCGCCGCAGAGGATCTGCAGACGTCAGGTCAGTGGGGAGACGCTCACCCTCGTCAGCCAGGAGGGAGATGCCAGGTGGAACCGGGGCTCGCGCTGGCTGCACACCCGCCAGAGGAGCTCAGTGAGCAGAGACAGCTCCGCACGCGGGGGCGCAGACCCCGGCTCACGCTCACGCTGGCGGGGCCGTGAGACGCTGCAGCCACTCTGGAATCATCCTGGCAGGTCCTTGAAAAACTAAACCCGCGCCTACCCTAGGTCCGGTGGTCCCCGAGAAATGAAGGCTGACGACCTCTCAGAACCTGCACACAGCCCTTTACAGCAGCTCCACCCACAGGAGCCGGGACCTGGAAACAACCCGGTGGCTGAAGGGCCAACCAGAGCGTGTCACGTCCTCCCACGGGTTCCATGGGGGGGTCCGCTCAGCAGGGGGGCTGGACTGGTACCCAAGACAACCTGGCGCATCTCCAGGACGAGTCCTGCAGATGGAAAGCATCCACGCAAAGGGAAGAGATGCAGGACTCCACGCATATTACGTTCTTGAGAGGAAGAAGTTGTGGACATGGAGGCCACATGGGGTGGGGGTGTTGGGGTGAGGAGGGCGTGGGGGGAGGGCAGGGCAGAGGTCGGCACCTCCTGGGGCAGCCGCTCCGCATCTGGATCTGCCGTGGATGGAGGCCGACGTCTGGGCGCACAGCGGCCGTGGTTTCCCGGCAGGAGGAAGCCAGGTACGCACCCGGCCTCCCGGAGCTATTTCTTACAACCGCCCAAGACTCTATTACCTCGAAAATTAAAATTTTAATCAAAAAGATAAATTGCTAAATTCCTCTCTACGTAGCCTTCTCTCATCTAATTTTGAAAGATATTAGATATAATGAAAGCATTGCATATACTTCCTCTAAAGTAAGTGTTTCTTTAAAAAAACAAATCTTTTGAGCCTCCTGGAGCCTCAGCTGCCAGTGGGAAGTCCTGTTCCCATTTCCACTGAAGCCCGGAGAGACCGGTTTGTTTTTTCTGCGCCGTCATTTTTGCCGCCGTGAATCCTAAAGCATCGAAGTCTCATTTAACCCACGAAGTGTCCTCACCTAGAAGGTGGTGAACGGCAGATCCAGCTCAGAAGGCACAGAGCTGCCGCGAGTTCCTGGGGGGCTGTCACAGGAAAGGGGGGTGCCCTCCCCGAGCCTCAGAGGGCAGAACTTGTTTGTGACAAGTTCGCAGAAACACAACCCTCTTACTCTGTGGAGGCCTGAGGGCAGAGCCTGAAAGTGGGTCGGTCGGGAGGGTTTCTCTGGGGGCTCCGGGAGACTCAGCTTCTCTGGCTTTTCCAGCTTCCAGAGGCGCCCCGTTCCTGGGTGGTGGCCCTGAGTCTCTCTGCCTGTCCGGGCCTCACTGTTCCTTCTCTGACCCCATCCCCTCATGATCACGCTGGACCCACCCAGACAATCCAGGGCGAATCGCATCCGCAGAGTCCCTGTTGCCACAGGAGGTGACATAATCATAGATTCTGGACGTCAGAACCTGGACACCTTTGAAGGGGGAGCTGTCGTTGCTCTGCCCACCACAAAGCCGTTCCAAATCGTTTGCAAGTTGTTCTGTTGGGGTTTTTGTCTTTTTCCGGATGATTTGCGAGAGCTCCGTGTGTATTTTAATATGCTATTATCCTGGTTGTGTGAAATATGCATGGCATGAGTCCATGGTAAACGTCACTGCATGTAGGTTACTAAGGTAGGCATAAGAGTCTTTCTTTTAACTTTATGCATTGTGTTTTGGGATTCTTGTTGAAAAATCCTTCCTCATCTACAAAGACCCTTGCTATGACTGTCCTACTTTCACTTTTAGCAGTTGAGAATTAGTCCGTCTGGAGCTCACCGTTGCATCGAGGTTGTAACGAGGCGCTGGTTCTATTTTTGCGTGCGGTCGTTTTCTCCGCACACGGACTAAATGTCCCACTGTTCCCCCGTTGCTTTGTGAGGTCTCCTGGATCGTTTATCTGGGTCACTGTTTAAACTCTCCTCGTTCCACTCATCTGCGAAAATGTTCCTGTGTCAGTACTATACGGAATTTTTTAAAAAGATTTTCATCGTCGAAGGTTTAAAACCATTACCGGAGCGGAGAGCGGTAAGGCGCCCGCACCAGCCCCGCCGGCCTGCACTCGGCGGTCCTTGCTCTTCTGCTCCCACCCATCTTCCGCCTCCGGCCCCTTCACAGAAATCACTGTCAGGCGTTGCTGCTTCCACATGCGTTTAGAATAAATTCGTTGAGGTCAACAAAAAACCCAGCTGGAAGAGGAAAATTCATAGCTTGAAACACTTGTAATAATAACAAAGAATGACTGAAAATAGATGAAGCATCTGACTCAAAAAGCTGGGGAAAGTACACAACGTAGTCCGAAGGGACGCAGGGGGAGGAATTACTAAAGATAAAGCAGAGTTCAATGAGAGGGAAGGGGTGACAGACAGATGCTGCGGAAAATAAAGGAGATAAATCGTTCGATGGCATCACAGAGAAGCCAGGTGGGGAAGCACAAACCCACCAACAGCAAAGGCTGAGGGGAGAGCGATGGGAGAGCGCCTGGAGGTTTAAAGCAGCCTCAGGGGCCGTGCGCTCCGGAGGCTCCGGTCTGCTTGGAACCTGCCGGCTGCTCAGGGACACACTGGCTGGGGCTGAGATTCCGAGATTCCGTCCCTGCTGAGGCCGCTTCCTGGCCCGCGCACGCACGGCGCCCTCCCGCCGTCCCTCACGGACCTCTTCCTCTTCCCACAAGGGCACAGATCCCACACGGGCCCCCCGATGACCTCCTCCAACCCTCAGCACCTCCAAAGGTCCCCTCTGCACCCCCACGCAGGGGTGCACTTGGGGGACATTCGGTCCGGAGCACCAGGCTTCCTGCGCCCTCCACCGCCTGTCAGGGGGAGGACCCCACCTGCTAAGGGGACGTGAGGGGCCAGCACAGTCGCCGGCGGCCACGTGGCACCCGGGAGCTAGGGGACCCGCGCGGTTCCTGAGCCGCCCGCAGCCTCGGGGCAGGGTGCGCCTGTACGGTGTTGGTGGGCACCCCCTCGGAACACAAATCACTTTTTTTTAAGAACTTTTATTGAGATACAGTTAACATACAATAAACTGCATCTATTTAGAGTGTACTATTTCATATCCCCATCTCCCAATTCATTCTCCCTCAACCCTCCCCGCTTTCCCCACTTGGTATCCATATGTTTGTTCTCTACATCTGTGTCTCTATTTCTGCCTTGCAAACCAGTTGATGTGTACCATTTTTCTATATTCTGCATATATGTGTTAATATACGATATTTGTTTTTCTCTTTCTGACTTACTTCACTCTGTATGACAGTCTCTAGGTCCATCCATGTCTCTACAAATGTCCCACTTTCATTGCTTTTTACAGCTCAGTAATATTCCATTGTATGTATGCACCACATCTTCTTTATCCACTCACCTGTTGATGGACATTTAGGTTGCTTCCATGTCCTGGCTATTGTAAATAGTGCTGCAGTGAACACTGGAGTGCATGTGTCTTTTTGAATTATGGTGTTCTCTGGGTATATGCCCAGCAGTGGGATTGCTGGGTCATATGGTAACTCTATTTTTGGTTTTGCAAGGAACCTCCATACTGTTCTCCATAGTGGCTGTATCAATTTACATTCCCACCAGCAGTGCAAGAGCGTTCCCTTTTCTCCACACCCTCTCCAGCATTTACTGTTTGTAGATTTTCTGATGATGCCCATTCTAACCGGTGTGAGGTGATACCTCATTGTCGTTTTGATTTCCATTTCTGTAATAATTAGTGATGTTGAGCAGCTTTTCATGTGCCTCTTGGCCATCCGTATGTCTTCTTTGGAGAAATGCCTGTTTAGGTCTTCTGCCCATTTTTTGATTGGGTTGTTTGTTTTTTTGATATTGAGCTGGATAAACTGTTTATATATTTTGGAGATTAATCCTTTGTCTGTTGATTCATTTGCAAATATTTTCTCCCATTCTGAGGGTTGTCTTTTTGTCTTGCTTATAGTTTCCTTTGCTGTGCAGAAGCTCTGAAGTTTCATTAGGTCCCACTTATTTATTTTTGTTTTTATTTCCATTACTCTAGGGGGTAGATCAAAAAAGATCTTGCTGTGATTTACATCGAAGAGTGTTCTGCCTATGTTTTCCTCTAGGAGTTTTATAGTGTCTGGCCTTACATTTAGGTCTTTAATCCATTTTGAGTTTATTTTTGTGTATGGTGTTAGGGAGTGTTCTAATTTCATTCTTTTCCATGTAGCTGTCCAGTTTTCCCAGCACCACTTATTGAAGAGGCTGCCTTTTCTCCATTGTATATCCTTGCCTCCTTTGTCACAGATTAGTTGACCGTAGTTTATCTCTGGGCTTTCTAACCTGTTCCATTGATCTATATTTCTGTTTTTGTGCCAGTACCATACTCTCTTGATTACTATAGCCTTGTAGTATAGTCTGATGTCAGGAAGCCTGATTCCACCAGCTCCGTCTTTCCTTCTCAGAATTGCTTTGGCTATTCAGGGTCTTTTGCATTTCCATACAAATCGTAAGATTTCTTGTTCTAATTCTGTGAAAAATGCCATTGGTAATTTGATCGGGATTGTGTTGAATCTGTAAATTGCTTTTGGTAGTATAGTCATTTTCACAATGTTGATGCTTCCAATCCAAGAACATGGTGTGTCCCTCCATCTGTTTGTGTCGTCTTTGATTTCTTTAATTAGTGTCTTTTAGTTTTCTGAGTACAGGTCTTTTACCTCCTTGGTTAGGTTTATTCCTAGGTATTTTATTCTTTTTGTTGCAATGGTGAATGGGATTGTTTCCTTAATTTTTCTTTCTGATCTTTTGTTGTTGGTGTATAGAAATGCAAGAGATTTCTGTGTTAATTTTGTATCCTGCAACTTTACCAAATTCATTGATTAGCTCAAGTAGTTTTCTGGTGGCATCTTTAGGATTTTCTATGTATAGTATCATGTCATCTTCAAGCAGTGACAGTTTTACTTCTTTTCCAATTTGGATTCCTTTGATTTCTTTTTCTTCTCTGATTGCTGTGGCAAGGACCTCCAAAACTATGTTGAATAGTAGTGGCGAGAGTGGACATCCTTGTCTTGTTCCTGATCTTAGAGGGAATGCTTTCCGTTCTTCCCCATTGAGAATGATGTTGGCTGTGGGTTTGTCATATATGGCCTTTATTATGTTGAGGTAGGTTCCCTCTATGCCCACCTTCTGGAGAGTTTTTATCATAAATGGGTGTTGAATTTTGTCAAAAGCTTTTTCTGCATCTATTGAGATGATCATGTGTGGGAAACCAGGGAGGATGCAGAGGACAGTAATTTGGAAACACCTGCGGAGGGCACATGACAGCTGAGTGACTGTAAACATGTTCTGAAAACAGAACCAATCTCAAAGGAAAACCGACTGAGATAAGTCAGTCACGAAGCCCGATGGTGCCAACTCTGGGTTGAAGCTTAGCTATGCTCCCTAGTAGTGATAATATACACAAGGCATTCCGCTTTGGCTCTTCCGAAGTCTCATGCCTTGTGTTTTTCATTATTTTGTTTTATAATTTGGTCTCTGCTAGAATGCTTTTAATCTTTCTCAATAAATATGCCATGGGAATCAGAGCTCGGGGCTCTTGACTGACTTGGTCTTGAGTCCCCTGACCCATGCTTTCCTATACTCGTGTGAATTTTCTTAATTCCGCTGTGCCACTCACATTCAGGTTTGTTTGTGTGGAGGTTACCTCCACAATCATGTGGTTTTTATCCTTCAATTTGTTAATATGGTGTATCACATGGATTGATTTGCGTGTATTGAAGAAACCTTGCATTCCAGGGATAAACCCCACTTGATCATGGTGTATGATGCTTTTAATGTGTTGTTGGATTCTGTTGGCTAGTATTTTGTCGAGGATTTTTGCATCTAAATTCATCAGTGGTATTGGTCTGTAATTTTCTTTTTTTGTAGTATCTTTGTCTGGTTTTGGTATCAGAGTGATGGTGGCCTCATAAAGTGAGTTTGGGAGTGTTCCTTCCTCTGCAATTTTTTGGAAGAGATTGAGAAGGATGGGTGTTAGCTCTTCTCTAAATGTTTGATAAAATTCACCTGTGAATCCACCTGGTCCTGGACTTTTGTTTGTTGCGAGATTTTTAATCACAGTTTCAATTTCATTACTTGTGATTGGTCTGTTCACATTTTCTATTTCTTCCTGATTCAGTCTTGGAAGCTTATACCTTTCTAAGAATCTGTCCATTTCATCCAGGTTGTCCATTTTATTGGCATATAGTTGCTTGTAGTAATCTCCTATGGTGCTTTTTATCTCTGCAGTGTCCGTTGTAACTTCTCCTGTTTCATTTCTAATTTTATTAATTTGAGTCCTCTCCCTCTTTTTCTTGATGAGTCTTGCTAGAGGTTTATCAATTTTATTTATCTTCTCAAAGAACCAGCTTTTAGTTTTATTGATTTTTGCTATTGTTTTCTTTGTTTCTACTTCATTTATTTCTGCTGGGATCTTTATGATTTCTCTCCGTCTACTAACTTTGGGTTTTGTTTGCTCTTCTTTCTCTGGTTTCTTGAGGTGTAAGGTTAGATTGTTTATTTGGGATTTTTCTTGTTTCTTGAGGTAGGATTGTATTGCTATAAACGTCCCGCTTAGAACTGCCTTTGCTGCATCCCACAGGTTTTGGATCCTTGTGTTTTCATTGTCGTTTGTCTCCAGGTATTTTTTGATTCCCTCTTTGGTTTCTTCAGTGATCTCTTGGTTATTTAGTAGTGTATTGTTTAGCCTCCATGTGTTTGTGTTTTTTACAGTTTTTTTCCTGTAATTGATTTCTAATCTCATAGCATTGTGGCCAGAAAAGATGCTTGATACGATTTCAATTTTCTTGAATTTACCAAGGCTTGATTTATGATCCAAAATGTGATCTATCCTGGAGAATGTTCCAGTGCAACAAGTCACTTCTGTTATCATCTCCAGGCCAGGAGCTGCGGTCCATCCATCCCCCGGCTGACCCCATTTTGTGAGAAAACGGCTGAGCTTGGGCCACGTGCCCACCAGGCCAGGCCTCTGAGGCCCCGCAGAGGCGGGAGGTGCGGCCCCTCATCCTCTGTCACGACCAGAGCCCCGCAGGGCCGGGTCCCTGCTGAGGTTGCACGTGGAGAAATGCGCTGGCCTGAGGGAGGGGCCGCGTTCCCGGTTGAGCATCTGTTCGACACAGCTTTCCTCCGAGAGGGGCGACGGGCAGGGCTGGGAGCCGCTGTGCCGCGCTCTTATCTGCCCTGGGGACGCAGGTCCGACGAGGCCCAGAAAAGCCTCCTCTGTACCTGGACGGCCACCTCCCTGTGCCCGGGTCACCTTCTGTCCATCCGTGGGGTGTCCAGGAGGGGCTGCAGGCTGGCTGGGCCTTTTAGGTGACGTTTGCTGCAGTTTGTTTTCTCCAAACAAGTAAAAGGCCGTCTTTGGCTGCTCCTCAGGGGACGCGGGGACAGGGTCAGGGCGGCAGTCAGTGATGGTCTAGTCCTGGCCACTTGGTCGACGGTCCCCACGTGGTTGTTGGGCTTCCTGGGCTGGTTGTAGGAGCCAGGGTCTGGCCTCCTACACGTCTGACCTCAGAAGGCTGGGCCCTGGGCTGTGATGGCAGAGGACGGGCTGGGCCCATGGACTGGTGACCACACGTGGCGGTCTGGTCTCTGGGCAGGTGACCACGGGGGAGGGGCTGGTCTCTGGGCAGGTGGCTGTAGGTCATGTGCTGGTTTCTAAACTGCTGATTGAGAGGGCAGGTTGGTTTCCTGGGCTGGTTGCCTCAGGCTATGGGCCAGGGTTCCACTCTTGCACCTGGTCTGGCCATGTGCGTGCCTGTGGTCAGTCTCCCGTTCTGAAGCCAAGGGGGCTCCCTGTCTCAGGCTTGGCTGGAGCAGAGACGCCGGGCCTGAGGCCGTGCAATGGTCTGCTGTCTCCTCACCCAGCACCCTCAGAGCCCAGCCTTGTTCCCGAGCACCCTTCCTGGGTGATCACAGGGCTCATCCCTGCCCAGGAGTGACCGCTGGCCATTCTGTTCTCCTCTGAGTGATCGCTTTATCTGAGGGTTTGTCCCCACCCGGCCAGCACCCTGAGGTGTTCTTCACGGGGTTAGGGTTAGGGCCTTCAAATGTGCAAAAGGAGGGCCACGTGAAGAGATGCCCTCTTGTTTCTCCGGCAAGGTCGGCCCCCATCCAGCCAGGGGGAGTGGGCCCGAGAAGACGCCAGTGCCCTGGAGCTAAAATGTGGAAGGAGAGAAACAGCTTCTTCCTGGGGGACACATGCCTCGTGACAGGAGAGCAAAGCCCTGTTATTTGGGCAAAGAGAACCCGAAGGCCCCACCTGACAGGACGGCGTGCTCGGCCTGTTCTCAGGAAGGTCGGACGCCGGGTACTCACTGGTGGGAATTTGTGCCGGGTCCATCTTGGGGACGTGTTCAAGGCCAGCATCGCGATGGAAGGCTTTCCAGGGAAGCTCGCCGTCACCTCGTGAGAGCGCGTGGCCTGGGATGGGTGCACAGCTGGGGGTGGGGGGGCCCATTCCCCCGGCCCCCCCGCGAGGCCCCGACGTTGTAGCCTTTGATGTCCCTTTGATGGCGGAGAGCTGAACGGGTGGCGCTTGGAGAAATGTGAGAGCACGTGGATTTGCGGTTTACAGCTCTTATTCTAAACATTCCCTTCACAAGTAAAAAGATCCACCCATAGGTTTACAAAACAACCACAGTCTGGTTACAGATCAAATAGCCCCGCTTCCTGTGACCTGAAGGGAAACCACACCGGGAATTTTCCTGGAGGGGCCGGTGGGGCGGGGCCGGGTAGGGAGGGCTGGGACTCAGACTGCAGAGCCGCCTCCCACGGGCACGCTGTTCAGGCGTCCGCGGTCCGTGTCCTCCGCCCAGAGAAATGTCTCATTCACTTTGGTTGTACATCAAACCATTTGAAAACTTTTAAAAAGCAGTAAGTGCTTTGTATACTGTCAGCAATTCCGATAATTTCTTTAAACGCTTCAAAATTTTGCCAATAAAAGGGCAGGGCAGGGCAGCAGAGGGGAGCGAGGTCCTGGCCCGGAGCGGGACACACGGGTGCTCGGGGCCAGCCCCTCCCGGGTGGACGTGCACGCGGCGTGGGTGCTCTGTGACCCCTCAGAGGCGTGTTCTGGGGAGAAGGTGTCTGTGGTGCACGCGGAGCCACAGCACGAAGGGAGGCTTGTACGTTGCCTTCGCAAGGACGTTTTCACCCCTTCGGGACTCGGCCTTTCCCCGAGCCATCACGTGTCCCTGGGAGAGACACGTGAGAGCAGCAGCGACAGCAAACCTGTGACAACGTTTGAAAGCTCCTGCCCTCAGAGAGCCGCAGGCAAGGTGATTTTGGACCATCCTTCCCAAAAGACCCCGGTCCTCGTGTTTTGCTGTACAATGTGTGAAACATTTATTATTGCCACAGACTATCTTTTTTAAAGAAAAAGATTGCCAGTAAGTTTGTACTTGCATGTGTACGATTTGCAGCCTAATTAACCCTAAAATGGGTCTGTGAGTTCACACAATCAAGACAACACACAGAACAAAACCAAGTAAAGTGAGCGCGCACGAGATTCCATCCCGGGGCCCTGCCGCTGCACACGGTGGTCTCGTGTGGAATTAGGTGTCGCTCTCCCTGGAAGTCGGGCAGGGCCCCCCGGGCCCTGGTCCTCCTGTATCTGGTGGGTCCTGGGTCCTCCTTCCTCAGGGAACTGGGCAGGCGCCAGGTGGTGAGTTTCCAGTTGGAGGAAATGCAGTTATTATTAAACTCTTTGATGCCTAGAAGGAGAGAAGGAGAAGGAGACGCGGAGGAAGAAGAGGATTCACTCTCTGCACAGAGAATCCTTGCCTGGGGACCGCAACATTCCGAGGGGCGTTGTGCTGAGAACCAGAGGGCAGGGGTCCCCTCAGGCCATCTCTTTCCTCGTCTGAGGGCGACTGGGTTTCGTGAGTGCACAGGCTTGCCTCGGCTCTCGTTTCCCCGGTGAATACTGGTCTCAGCCCAGGCTGGGGTCTCAGGGTCTGTGAAAAACAGCTGAGCTGCAGCAACTTGTTTAAAGACAAGAACAGAGAGTTAGGGAGATTCTAGACACGGCTCAGTAGGCTCAGGACTCTGTTCTCGGAAGGAAGAGGCTGCGTCTGCAGGACAAGACGCAGAGGTGACGGTGCTGAAGCATGCTAGTGCACTGTCCCCGCGGTGCCCCTGCGAAGACCAATTTATGTTCAGACAGGAAGGTCTTCCTCATCACGCCTCAGTAGGTAACTTCTACCTCCAAAAGATCAAATAGTGTTTTTCTACTTCCTCTTCTCATGTAAAAATCAAGAACTCTTTCTAACACGTGTTCCTAATTATACTTTATGCTGATCTTCCTCTAATCGTGTTCAGTATACAACTGTGACAAAAGTGACATTTTTTCCCTTCTTCTAGGGCCAAGGATGCTGCCACAGAAAAATAATTCCTGCCTGTTTTGAAATCTGTGGGTACGAATGAAATAATGGCTAATCATTGAGCTCCTCATTTGGAACCCCTGGTTAATCTCCCCAGCAGTGCAGGAGCAGGAGGAGGACCACCCGGGAGAACGGGGGCAGAGATGAGAGACGGCGGAGGGAGACAGACAGACAGGGCACGGGAGCTACTGCCTCTGATCAGAAACTGCTTTAAAATTGCATATAAACGGTGCCAGCTGCGTGCTCTGCCTGTTCCGAGCTGTACTTTCCGTGAGTCATTTGGCTTATTTTCTCCCAGGACATTAATAAGACTTTCTCAATGCTTTTTTTTTTAATTAATTAATTTATTTATTGGCTGCGTTGGCTCCACATTGCTGCACATGGGCTTTCTCCAGTTGATGCAAGCATGGGCTACTCTTCATTGTGGTGTGCGGGCTCCTCATTGTAGTGGCTTCTCTTGTTGTAGAGCACGGGCTCTAGGCACATGGACCTCAATAGTTGTGGCACACAGGTTCAACAGTTGCGGTTCATGGGCTCTAGAGCACAGGCTCAGTAGTTGTGGCACACGGGCTTCGTTGCTCCACGGCATGTGGGATCTTCCCAGAGCAGGGCTCGAACCCGTGTCCCCTGCATCGGCAGGCGGATTCCCAGCCACTGTGCCACCTCGGAAATCCGTCTCAATGCTTTTTTAAATCTAGGAAATATTAGCTAACCCTTAAAGCTCTTTGTAGAACAGAACCCTTTCTATCAACTTATGTGTCTATAATACGAAGGGAAATTTTCTCTTCTCATCTTACCCACTAGGGCTGCCTATAGGTAAAGAAATCTCAGAATCTTGTTCCACTGGGGACATAAGAGTATGGATATTATTCTGAAGAAATTGTAACCAAGTTGGACCCCATGAATATGGGACTGAAAAGTGGGAATTCATGTGGTCCGCACTGAAACATGAAGCACATGTGGGCTGCAGCACCATCGGTCCCAAAGCCGGTGTGTAAGGGTTGGGTCCTTAACACACACGGTCGTCACCCATGTCCTCGGGGATGCGTTCCAGGGCCCCCAGTGGACGCCTGAGACCTCGGACAGTCCCAGACCCTGCATACGCAACGTGCTTCCTGTCCACACACCCCTTGTAACGAAGTTTAGTTTATAAGCTAGGCCCAGTGAGCTGCATTCCCGGCACCACTCCTCTGAGCTTTGAGGTCACTATGAGGTAAAGTAAGGGTCACTTGAACACAAGCTGTGACAGCCCGGCCGTCGATCTGATAACCAAGACGGCTACTAAGTGACTGACGAGCAGGACGTGCTGGGCACAGGGTTGGAGCAAGATTTCATCACGATGCTCAGACAGGGCACGTGTTAAAATTTATCAAGTGTTTACTTCTGAGTACTTTCAGATCACAGCTGACCACAGGTAGCTGAAATTGCGGAAAGAGAAACCCTGGAAGGATGGGAACTACAGTATTTAAACGAACAATAGCCAGAACATATAAAAAGTAGAGCCCTGGCCCACAACCTGCAGCAGTCAGCCCAGGGGCCAGCCCGTCCCCCGCAGTCACAGCCCAAGGGCCAGCCCGTCCTCTGCTGTCACCTGCCCAGGGGCCAGCCTGCTGAGGTCACACGTGTAGGAGGTCAAGCTCTGTCTCCAGCAACCAGCCCAGGAAGCCCAACAACCACTGGCAACAGTCGACCAAGAGGCCAGGACTGGATGGTCACTGACCACGGCCCTGACTCTGTCCCTGCTTCCCCTGAGGACCAGCCAGAGACGCCGGTCCTTTGGAAGCCCTTCTAGCGGGTCCATGCAGCTGCCGCACCTCAGCCTCCATCAAGGGCCCCTCCCTTCTCCCCTGGAGAGCTTCCCCACACCCTGCCTGCCTGTCGGCCTCTGCCAAACGCTCCTGACCGAGGCCACCCCTCCCCCCGCAGCAGGCTCTGTGTGAACGGCCTCTGCCTGCTCTCATCTGGATGGCTTTCATTTATTTCCACAAGATTGGGAACATCCTGGCTTTTCTTGGTGTCCCGACTTCCACACTCCTTAGGCACTGGTGAAGATCTATTAGTTTTCCCTTCTCAACGTATCATATATATTCTTGGTATCAATAATCTATAATGCCTGCAGATGAATTGATCTGACTAGCATATGCTACGTACAGCATTGAGGAAAGCCTCTCAATCCATCAACCTGGTAGCATTTCCATTACTTGAGCTGCACTTTCAAGTCCTGCAGCCACATGCCGTCAGCGACTCTGCGGGAAAGGAGGGAAGGGGTATGATTCTGTCGCTGTTTGCCTTAACCTCCCCCCGCCACCGCCCCGCCATGCACCGCATTTCAGATGGGACATGTTTTTCTCTGGTCCTAGACCCACTCTTCTTAACCAAAGACATTCATTCAATTTGCAGAATGAATACATGTCTTTAGGACCTATCTTCCCTGAAGCCCTTCTTATCAGAAGTACTGTCTATGTGTGTCAGCCATGCCTTCCTCCTGCAAGGGAATTCCACAGGCGTCACAGCCATGAATGCCATGTCCTTGATGAATTCCAGACCCTGGATTTTCCAGGAGAATCTCATTTTTAATGAACAAGGATCCTTCGGAAAGACTTAGGGAAGTGATGGGCTGACTCACTTAAATTTATTTCAGTCAACCAATAGTGATTAAGCACCTATTCTGCGAGAGGCTCTGAACGAGGTTCTGAGCAGTGTGTGAGTCAGACGGCGTGCCCTGCCCCCAGGAGCCTCTCAGTCCGGCGGGACACAGTCGCGCGAGGCCACAGCCGCGGTGAGAGCTGTGATCAGGCTCTGCCAGCACAGAGAAGTACTTCGCTCTCTGGGCATTTTATTTCTCATGGTTCATGTATTTATTTCATTCTTATGAAGACGGTGGAAACACTGCACAAAGCACTCCTCTTCCTCACTCCTCAGCACCTGACGCTCATGCCTGGTACGTTTGTGGAATGAGTGAAGGAGTGAAGGCAGCAGGAGTCCAGCTCACCTCCAAGTCCCCACTGTCTCTGCAGAGCCAGAACTCAGGCCCAGCAGCGGGGGCTGAGACCCCCCCCGAGCAGCTGAGCAACACGGAGACCGCCGCCTGGCCGCGCGGCCACCAGACGCCCCTGCTCTGGCGTGTCCAGGCGGTGTTTCATTTTTGCTGAAAGCTACCAGGGCCAGGGGGCGCCTTCAGCAGAGCTACTCCCGGTCCGCAGGCAGCCGGACGCTGCGGGATCCTAGCTGGAGATTTTTGTGGTGCTTAGAGATTTGGCCGGGAACATTCCTACAGAGATAGACAGATTTACATTCTTGAGAATTTTTAATGTCATTGGAAAATTCTTATTACATGACATTTAACGAAAACGGCTGGATGAAAAATCTAAATTGAGAGTATAATTTTTTTTTAAAGGCAGAGAAAAGAGTGAACAGAACAATGCTTACACACTTAGACAGACATTCGGAATGAGGTTCCCCAAATGCAGTGAATGTCGTGTGTGTGTTAGTTTCCTATCACCTCTGTGACAAATCACCGCAAACAGTGTCTTACAAGGACACAAGTTATCTTACAGTGTGGAGTCGGGTCTGGAGCGGGTCTCCCTGGCCTGAAACCAAGGCGTTGGCAGGGCCGTGCTACTTCAGGAGGCCGGGATGGGCGTCTGTTCCCGCCTTTTCCAGCTTCCAGAGCCGCTGCCCTGCCCGGCACCGGACCCCCGTCTGCAGCCCTCTCTCTGGTTTAAGGCCCCTTGTGATGACTTCAGGCCCACCTGCGTTGTCCAGAATAATCTTTTCATTTTAAGGCCAGCTCTTCACAAACACAACTGTAACCTGAATTTTCCTTTGACCTGACATATTCATAGGTTCTGGGGATCAGGATCTGGACGTCTTTTTAAAAAAAAAAAATATTTATTTTTGGCTGCGTCGTGTCTTAGTTGTGGCACACGGTGTCTTTCGTTGTGGCTCGAGGGCTTCGTTGCCCCACAGCATGTGGGATCTTAGCTCCCTGACCAGGGGTGGAAGCGGTGTCCCCTGCATTGCAAGACAGATTCTCAGCCACTGGGCCACGAGGGAAGTCCCTGGGATGTGGGCATCTTTGGGGCCATCATTCTGCCACCCACATGGTGAATGTTGGGACTTAGTTTCACTTATTTAGTTTTTTTCCCCGGTGTTGTTTAGATTCTTTTTTGAATGAACATATGTAATGTTTAGAATAAGGACATTTGTTTTACTTTTCTTATAAGTTTTGGAAAAAATCTTTGTGTGAAGTGGATTTAAATGTCTGCATCACATTTCAGATGTCTGGGGATTTTACGAATGGCGTCCAGGTCAGAAGGTCTTCTCACCTGTGTAGTGCAGCCTCGTCCCTGCAGGGAAGTTCTGGAGAAGGACGTGGACGTGACGTCTCAGCTCTGCCCTGTAACCACGGAGCAGGAGGGGGTCACGGCCCCTGAGGGGCACCTTGTCACTTTCGCACCTGCTGTTGTTAGTGGGGGGGGAGAGCATCTTACTTAGTCCCAACTCTCAAGACAGGGTCTTTCTTGTCAAGACACTGAACTGGGTGCCACGCACCCTGCAAGTGTTCAGTCTCTGCCTTGGGGGGGCCCCGGGCTGGGGTCGTGATGTGGGCTGGACTTAGGGGTTGGGGGTGAGCACAAAGCCGGGTCGTTCTCGCTTTCCCCGGGTGTCTGGGCCCCAGACCGTCCCCCGCAGCCTCTCTGGACTGGTCCTCAGCACTCAGTGAGCACTGGGCGGGCCTCCACGTGACACGTCCTGCTCCCAGCTCACGTGCTGGGCTCCGCGGGCCTGGTCTCCCTGGGCCTCCACAAAGGGTTCAGAACGTGTCCCCCGCCCCCACAAACACCCCGTGTTGGCATCTTGATCGCTCTGGGCACCGGAGAAACAGCAGTTACAGGACGGGTTCTCTCTCTACCTGAAAGCAGGGCATAAACTTCCCCGTGAGGAAGGAGCCCCCTGCACCACAGAGAGCAGAACCTTCTTCTCACCGGAGAAGGGGGTTGACTCGGAAAGGGATCTGGGCAAACCCAGCAACATGAGCCTGATGCCTGATATCCTGTTGGGGCCTGTATGTTTCCTAGTCTCTGTCCCACTGTTTACCTCTTGTCACAGCCCCATGACTTATCAAATCTTGTTTAAAAAGTATACAAGCTCTGGATCCCAACTGCTTCTTCAGTCTTCATTTTTCTTATGAAGATTCCCCCGTGCACACAAAGATGTTAAATAAAATCTGTATGCTTTTCTCTTGTTAATCTGTCTTATGTCAGTTTAATTCTCAGGCCCCATCACGGAGCGTAAGAGGGTGGAGGGGTGTTTCTCCTCCCTGCAAAGCCTCAAAACCTAGGTTGTGTAACAGAAACCGACTGGCTTAGTTAGGATGGGTGATCCACTTGCCCACTGAGTGAAATCAGCCGTGGGCAGGAGCTGCGGTGTCAGGGACGCCCTGTCACCAGCGATGGAGGTGGATGGAGATGGATGGAGAATTCTTGGGGAAGGGGCTGACCCAGAGAGGCCTCCCGGAGGGGGTCTGCCTGGCCTTTGCTGGGGGCCTGTACACACCAGGAAACCTCGGGTGCCGTGGAGTAAGAGCTGGACTGGGAAGGAAGGACAGAGCACAGTTCATCACACTGCAGTTCTCGGCCAGCTCTGCCGCGGTTCCTCCCGTCTGTGCAGGGACGAGAAGGGAGGGAGGTGGGAGGGCTGCAGGGCTACGACGGTCTCGTCAGCTCAGGCTGGTCCAGGAGGTCTCCTGCGGCTGGTGAGCTGCGCAGCTGCGGGGCGGCCCCGGACCCCAAAGCCCTGTGTGAGGACGGCGCCCGCACGGTCCCTGCGCTTGGTGGAGGGCCAGGGTGCTCACTGGTTAATGAAGTTATTGCAAACTGGATAATTTCTAGTTACTTTGTGCTCTTCGTTATCTACCAGGTGACCTATCCTGAATGCGCATTATCCCCCTAAGCAGAAAAAAACACAGTGAATATTTTTAAAGATATGGACTGTGTTAACAGTATAAGAAATATGTTCCTGTTAAATGGAATGACAAGGGACTGGCATACTGCACGAGGAAAAGCCTTTACAAATCCATTACGGAAAAGAAAGCAGGAGGAGGAGGAAGGGAGAGGGAACGACGGCTGCGTCCTGAGCCAGTGGAAGGTGCCGGCGCGGAGCGCGCGCTGCCCGGGGCACAGGGGGTCAGCGGCGTCACCCGGGTCATGGGGTCCGCGGTCCCTGCGAAGGCGCTGCAGTCGCTGCCCTGCTGTGTTGCTTTTCTCCGCTTGACATCTTAACGCAGGACGGATTCAGTGTGACATGGAATCTACTGTGGGTCGGTGGGGGCCGGGGCTTCCGCGCAGCAGCGGCCGCCGCAGGTCAGTGTGCAGGGCTCTCCCTGCGCGCGCGTGTGTGCAGTGTGTGTGCGCGGTACATGCGGTGTGTGTGTATGTGGGAGTGGGTGTGTACGTGGGGGGGGGGTGTGTATCTGGTGCGGGTGTGGCCGTGCGCTGAGTCGGCGGTGGGCGTGCAGGTGGACACGGCCGACGCCCCCACCGCGGGCCCCGCCAAGGAGGCCCGAGTCCCCTCCCCCCCGGCACCTCCCCCGCGTGACCCGGGCCCAGCTGGACGGACAGGCTCGCCCGGGGCCTGCCCGGTGCGCAGACCCCAGAGTCAGATCCGGAGTCACGCAGGGAAGCCGCGGGGCTGCCCTCCCTGCGGCGACCCCCCATCCCCACGCGCCCGGGAAGGACGGGCCGCCCCCCGCCAAGGCCGGCGGGCTCCTCGGGCGGAGGCTGCTGCTTCCCGGGGAGGGGGCGGCTCGGTCAGGTGCGGAGGGGAGCCGCCTGGGCGGGGGTGGAGCGGCGCGGCGGGGGCACACGGCCCCCAGGGCCCCCCGGCCGCAGCACCCCCTTTATCCGGCCCGGCTGTCGGGGGGCAGCGCAGGGGCCGGGGCTCGGGTGCCCTGGGCCTGCCCTGCGCGGGGCGGCCACCCCGGGAGCTGCGGAGCCCGCAGCTGGTGCGGCCTCCGCGCCGCAGCCCGTGGTCGCCGCTTATAGGTTTCTAAAATGCACGCTTATGACTTTACCTTTCCACACTTTTAAGCATGTAAAATAACTGTTTAAATACAGTACAACGTCTCAACGTGGGTATAATTTAAAAAGGAAATATACAAACTACTATACATGAGACAGAGAAGCTACAAGGATTTACCGCGGGGCCCAGGGAGTTCCTCCCAGTGCCTTGTGATAAACCCATAGTGCAACAAGGCCTGCGAAACACCGAATCTCTGTGCTGCACACTTGCAGCTAACACAGCATTGTAAATCTGCTGTACTTCAGTAAAAAACACAAGTGGGGGATAACTGTTCATTAAGACATCGGGGATGATTCAAAAGGGGCAGCAGATACAAAAGTGCTTTAAAAATAAAGGTGCTGGGGAGGCAGCAAGTGTATTCGTCGTTCCTCTCAGTATTTTATTGTATTAGGTAACCTATTATTTCCTTGGCGAAAACAAGTGTAATTAAAAGGCACAGGCCTTTGGTCTGGTGACAGAGAGGATGAATAGTAACTGGTACCCACCAGCCCTCGGAAAGTGAGCGTCCTGGAAGGAGGTGGCCGGGGGGGGGGGCCCTCCTGGGAGGGGGCTGGGCGACGGGTAAGAGGGTTTTGATTTTGCTCTGCTTTCATCATTTCAGAATGTGAGGGGCGTGAAGGCTGAGTCCGGATCCCTGGTCGGCCGCAGCACCGCTGAGAAAAGTTATTCGGACGGTTGCCAAAGATGGTGAGGCTTTACTCAGAGGGGCTCTCCCCGGGCACCGCAGCGGGGCCTTGGCGGCGAGGGGCTCCAGCCCAGGAGCGGCGTGGGGTCACGACAGAAACATGGGGTCACTGGAGTCCTGCTGGAGGCAGGCCGGGGGGCAGCTTCCCCTGCGTGGTCAGCACGAGCTCTGGTCAAGCTGACCCCGCTGGGGTCTTGCTGAGACCGGGTTACGTGGACGGCCAGACCCTGGAGATGGAGCCTGGAGGGCCTGTGTCTGGGTGGGAGGGTTTGTACCTCTCGCAGAGGGCTGAAGGTGAGCCCCCGCATCCCCACCTCATCTATGTAGCCTTCCCATCACTGTCGGACCAGAGAGGAACAGCTCAAGATGCAAAAATGACTGGCAGAGTCACAGTCAGTCAGTCAGTCAAGAGCACAACTGTTTCCATTCCCCAAGGAGCTTTTGACTTGGAAAAATATAGAAAAGTACAAACCCAGAAAACAAACGTCCCTTAAATGTACCTGTGATTGTTAGTAACAGGCATTACATTTAATTGCAGGAATGTGAGCTTTTATAGTTTCACCATCATTATCTGTACCTTTGGATATAGTCGCTGAGGTTATCATAGGGTTTTAACATGAAAAATAGAACAAATCGATGGTTTAAGTTTGTTGTTAATTCCCTATCTGTTGCAATGTGTAAATTGTTTATATTTTAGAGAGTAGCAAATTTCTTAAACATTCAAAACAGCAAATGCTTTTTGGTCACCTTGCGTACACACTAGATACATGATATATATGACTTATACATAATTTGTCATCTCTGTGTCAAAGTTCATATATACAACTACATGAACCAAGTGGAATTTTCTTACTCTGATTCTCAAGCTTATTTCCCACAGGTAACCAGTACTAAAGTTTGGTGCAAATCCTTTCAGGCTGTTTTTTTTTAAAGTAGAGCTAAAATTGTAATCCAGGTCAGTGTGCTCCAGATTCTTTCTTTCCGTGAAGTGAGAGAACATACATAAGGTAGCCTGGTGTGTAGTGAGCACCCGGCAAGCTGCAGTTTTGTTTCACTTCTGTCAACACTGCTGAATGGAATTAGTGTTCAATTAGTGAACTCGGTGCAAGTTTTGCTCTCAGCACCACACTGGGTGTAGGATGTATCCGAGAGGTACTTGAGAAGGTGTGAAAAGCACAGAACGTCGTTTTAGTAACAGCTACAGGTAAGGGAAGTCCGGACAGAGGCCTGGTGGGGGGGATTTTAGGGAGCTGGGAACACATCAGGGCTTGAAGGCTGACCTGCAAGGACATCGGTCTCACACCTCGGACGTCGCCTCAGCCCTCCAGGTGTTATCGGTGATCGTTCCCCTGATCTTGATCAAACCGCACTGCAGGCGTGTGGTGGTTTCCATGTGGGCCTTCAACGTGGCGGACGTAACTGCGTGCAGATAGGTGAGGGGGCCCAGGAGAGAGAGAACTAGGAGTGGCTTTCTTGACTAGGAGAACCCACTTTATCATCGAAGCCTGGCCGCAGCACCTGCCCTCGAACAGGTCCAGCGATGACTCTTGCGGGAACAGAGAAGAGGGCGCCAGCAGCCGTGCGGTGACAAGCAGAGTCCGGCTCCTCCTCCGGGGACGGACGTGATAATACATCTCTGAGCTCTGCGGAGACGGAGGCCCCCAGCCCAGTGCAGTTGCAGCAATGATGTTTCCCTCCTGACTTCCATCAGCTAAAGCTTAGACCCTGCAGACCTTTGCCCCAGTTCTGTGCCGAGTCCTCCTCCGTCAAGCCCCCATGAATATGCGTGCACCGCAGCTTAAAGCTTCCTCACGTCTGCTGTTGGGGAGACACCGCTTTGGGAGAGATCCCCAGTGCTCTCCTTACCTGCTGCAAGTGATAGTAAACCCTTCCTCCTCTCCATCTTTGACTTGGTTGTGTCAGTTGGCGTGACACCCACCAAGAAGGGAACCAGTTTTGGGTAAGGTAACCACAGCACGTGGAGGCTCAACCCCCACTGGCTCCGTGGCCCAGGTGCCTGGAATGACAGGACTTCAAGTCCAGCGGCCCTCGCTGCTCAGGCCCGCTCTGTGCCACCCCCTCCCTGGCGAGGACCTGTCCCCGGAGGCAGCTCGGGCCACGTGAGCTCTGGCTGCCAGAAGGTTCTGTGTGGGGCCCCAGACAGCACTCTCCTTTAAAACTCGTTTTGCCGGAGTAAAAGCTCACGAAGCTGAGCCCTCACACAGGATGGCACACTGGATCTTTGTTAACAGAGTTCCTACACCGTGAGTTTTCAGCCAGTCTATTAGCCTATAAGGGCAATTCAGGCTACAGGCGCAGCTCCCTCCAAGGAGGGCTCAGGAAATGAAGGTCCTTGAATGAATGAACCTTGTCTTTCTAGATCCAGAAATGGACTCTTATGTATAAGGGTTGTATTTTTGTGACACTGGACTGTGTGAAGCGCACCTCTTATAGAACTTTGACAATAGCATGACTTAATTTTATAAAACTCATAAATGAGTAAGTGAATGACTAGGGCCAAATTCCTAGAACTGCCTAGAAGTGCTCAGAATTCGGGGATGCCTGAAGTTCAGTCACCTGCCCCTCTGGCTCACCTCAGGCGCTATGCTTTGGGTTGCAGGCCTTCCCTGCTGAGCTCTCCTAGAAATAATGCAAAACGTTGTTTAAATATTCTGGAATTTAGCTTTTTTATTTAGCTGGCCTGGCCTTCTTATTCCAGATCGGCCTGGATTTGCAGGAGGTTACAGATTACTTTATAAAGAAAAATTTCAAAGCAGAGAAATGTGGACACGCCAGACACAGGACGTCGGTGGGCTGGCACAGGCTCCGTGTGCTCTTGCTGAGAATAAAGACATCCGTGTTATTTGTTGAAGTGTTCTGAGTTAGTTTTCCATGTTTTGTTTGTAGTGACCTTGAAGGGGCTGTGTTTGGATCCTGGCTTTGTTTTGTAACCTCTACTTTATGGTTTTTGACTTTCATCAGTGTTTGTACTTGCAGAGTGTTTATTTTGACCGAACCCCGTGGGCCCCGAGGTACGAATTCATTGTGTGTAGGTAGCATATCCTAGAACCATCATCACATCTACGATCAGTATTTCCATCCTGAAGTCTTTCCAGTCCAGAAGACCAAGATTCTTTGACCTGGTTTGAAAAGGTATGTATATATATAATTTTAACATTCTTATATATTCCCATGAAGAACGAATTCTTTAATTCCCACTGAGTAGAGAATTCTTCAGTGGGTGTCCTGTGGTTTTACATCAGTGTGTAGTATTTGTGCCTGGTGGGTCCAGAGTTACGTGGGGCCCCGGCGTGTGTGCCTGGTGTGTTTATGTCACGATCCTGGTGATTCACTGAGAAGGGAAGGTGGGGACTCCTGGGCTTCCTGCCACAGGATTGCTTTCCAGGTAGCTGGTTGATACATAAAATTCGGCTTCTCCCCCTTCTATGCCCTAACCACTAACCCTGCAAAGGCTCCCATGCCTGTCACCACTGGGTCTGTTCTTGGGGCTCCTGCAGGCTTCTTCCAAAGACCGACGCAGGGCCTCTTTTCATTTTAAAATTTTTGCTGCTAATCACTTCTGGAAAAAACAGAAAGGTACAATTGATTTTTTTTTCAGAGTAATAAAGTTGCAAAGCTTAAGAAAATGTTTATAGAAGCCTATAGTTCTGGATTCTTTTTATAAAACGTACTTTTGAATACATATTTGGTGTGAAAACGTAAGCAATACTGAAGTATACAGAGTAAAAAGTTTCTCTACGGATGTTAATTTGCTGGGCAGAGGGCTTGCACGTTAAAATTGTGATAGATACTCACAAAGGGATGCCCTCCAAAAGCGTCCTACCGCTTTCAGGCCACCAGCAGCTACGTCTCTGCGCGGCTCGCAGCTCCCAGCGCTGGGCACAGCTCTGCAGAGGTCACTGCTCTACTCTGGTAGGCGGGAGAGGGCATCTCACGTCCACGCGCATCTCCCTGATCCCAGGGGCTTGACTGTCTCTTTACAGCTTGCTGTTCGGCTCTCTCGGGAGACAGGAGACACGGCGTCTCCTACGTGGGAGTGGGGAGGCGCCTCCCCCGCTTCTGGCGGGGCGAGAAGCCGGAGGACGCCGCGGGCCGGCCCCCCCGGCCCCGGGCTGGGGTTCGCGCGGGGCGCCGCCTCGCCCACCGCGCCTGCGGCGGGGGCCCGTCCCGCCTGGAAGCCCGAGGGCCTCCGCTCGCCGGGGGCAGCTGTCAGGGCCCCCCGCCTGCCCGGGAACCGCACCGCGCCCGTCCCCCCGCGCGCCCGGGCCGGGCCCCCCCGCGGCGCATCCCGGGGCTCGGCCGCACCCCCCACCCCCCCGCGGGCCCGGCGCCTCCGCCCTCGGGGGTCCCAGCCGCCCCCAGCGCTGTGACCCCCGCGCGGCCCGCGGCGCGGCGGGGACCCTGGGCGGCCCGCGGCGCGGCGGGGACCCTGGGCGGGAACCCGGACCGCCCCCCGCCCCGCCCCGCCCCCCGCCCCGCCCCCCGCGCCGCGGGCGCTGCGCTGTGCGCATGCGCCCCGTGCCCGCTCCGCGTCCGGCGGCGGTCGCCATGGTGACCGGAGGCCCAGCCGCCCCTTCCCCCGCGCCGCCGCCCGGCCGCGCCCCGCCGCGGGGTGAGGGGTGAGGGGTCAGCTCGGGGTGAGGAGGTCCCGGGGTGGGGGGTGAGCAGGTCGGCCCGGGTCGCGGGGGCCGGGTGACGGGGGCCCAGGGGAGAGGCGGTCCCGGCTGGAGGGTGAGGGGGTCGCCCCGGGGTGCCGGGGAGGCCCGTGGGGGGTGGGGGTGGCTGCCAGCTCGCGCGGGCGGCCGGCGGTGCGACCCTCCTGGGGCGACGTGGGCAGCCTGGCTGCGGCGGGGGCGGGGGCGCGGCCTGGCCGGACGGGGGGGAGGGTGGGGGCCGCGGGGGGCGGGGTCGGGGGCGGGCCCTGGGGCTGGGGGCGGGGGCCTGCGGGGGGCGGCCCGGCCTGGAGGCGGGTCTGGTTGGGTGCGGGGACCCGGTCGGCCCGGGAGGGGTGGGTCCGGTCCGGAAGGAGCCGGGGCTGGGGAAGGGGTGGTGGACGGGTCCTGGGGGGGCGGGTCCTGGGGACGGGTCCTGGGGGGCGTGTCCTGGGGGCCCTGGGGGCGGGTCCTGGGGGGCGTGTCCTGGGGGGTCCTGGGGGGCGTGTCCTGGGGCCCTGGGGGCGTGTCCTGGGGCGGCCCGCCCCACAGCCCGGCCCCGCTGGCCGCGTCCAGTCCCGCAGGAGCCGCGGCCCGAGCGTCCGCACGGCAGGCCGACCGGGGAGGGGCGCGCACAGACGCACGGACGCCGGCGCCGCCGCGGAGCATGTGGAAGCTGGGCCGGAGCCGGGTGCTCCTGGACGAGCCCCCCGAGGACGAGGACGGCCTGCGGGGAGGGCCGCCGCCCGCCGCCGCCCCCGCCGCCGCGGCGCAGGTGAGGCCGCGCAGGTGGGGCGCGCAGGTGGGGCGCGCGGGGGAGGCCGCGCCGCGCGGCCCGTGAGGGTCCCCAGGCCGGTCCGGGGCCCACCGCCGCGGCTCGTGGTGACCCCCGCACCGGGGGGCGACTGAGTCCTGCGCCCCGCCGGCCCCCACGCGCGGGTTGGGGGCCGCCGGCGTCGTCCGCGGAGTGGGAGGGCGCAGGGGCCCCCGGGAGCCTCAGGCCGTGGCCCGCCCGGGGGGGGGGGAACCTGCCCGGGGGGGGGAACCTGCCTGCCCGGGGGGGGGACCTGCGTGCCGGGGGGGGGGGAACCTGCCCGGGGAGGGGGGGCACCTGCCTGCCCGGGGGTGGACGTGCCCGGGGTGGGGACCTGCCCGCCCGCCGAGGGGCGCTGCCCGGGCCCTGGGCCGTCCGCTCCGCGCCGAGTCCGGGGTGGGCGCCGCGCCGGGGCGCGCTCGGGGGCCGGGCCCGCACCGGGGGCGCTGGAGGGGCCTCCCCGCGAGAGGTTGGTGAGCGCGGCCGCGCGCCGCGGGGCCGAGCCCCGGTCCGGGGAGCCCGCCGAGCCTCCTGCGTCCGAGCCGCGGGCCGCAGGGGCAGGCGGCCGCCGCCGCACACGCGCGCCGCGCCCGGGAGGGTCCCGGTGTTCTCACGGGGGAGGCCCCCGGGGGTCCCGGCGCCCCCTCCCCCCCCCCCGCTTGTCCGCGCGCGGCCCTCGGGTCTGTCTTGAGCCGCCGGCGGGCGTACGGCGGCGCGTCCGGGGGGCGCGTGGATGCTGCGGGGTCGCCCGTCGCGGGAGCGGGCGGCCGTGGGCGCCGTGCTTCCCGGGCCTCCGTCCCCGCGGCTTCCCCGCAGCCTCCCTTGGGGCTGAAGCTGGGCCTTCTCCGCGGGAGTTACGTGCGGTTTACAGACGGCTCCAATCTGAAGGGTCTCTCCGGAACCACGCTGTGGCACTATCAGTGCTCACCCTGCTGCTGACGTGTTGAATCTCAACATTTTATGGTTGTCCTAAATAGCAACTCTCTTCAATGTAATGTGGAGAATTTATATGCAGTTTCGGTGTGGTTACAGAGTTATTTAATTCTGTAAATAACTGTTATCGGTCAAGGATAAGTAACGTTGTTTCCGACTGAACTCTTAAAATTTTTAAATGGATTCTTCCTGTTCTGCTTCTCTTTCTTCTAATGAATCCTAAAGTACGTTTTTTCTCCGAAGTTAAACTACTAACGGGGAAAACTGGGAAGGATAGCCGAGTGAACACCCCGTATGCACGACCTAGACTCAGCCATTAGCGACGCATTCCTTAAAAGCTTTTTCCCTGGACTTCAAGTTTACAGAATTACAGTCTGTACCTTTGAGTCTGTGTGCGTATTTGTGTGTGTGTGTTTTAATACACTTTTTTTTTAGGTACCTGGCAAAATTGAGTGGCAAATACAGAGGGTGCCCGTATACCCGCGTCCCCACGCGGGCACAGCCTCCGCCTGACGCTGGCAGAGTCCCCTTTGTTACAGTCAGGGCACCTCGTTGTTGCCCAGAGTCCACAGCTTACGGTAGGGCTCCCTCTTGCTGGTGTCCGTTTTATGGGCTTGGACAAACGTACACTGACAGGAATTCACCGTTATAGCGCCGTACAGAGCAGCACCCCCGCCCTGAAAGGCCTCTGTGCTCTGCCTGTTCATCCCGCCCCCCCCCCCCCCGCCCGATCCTTTTACTGTCCCCATAGGTTTGTCTTCTCCAGAACATCACAGAGTTGAATCATAAAACACGCAGCTTTTGTAGGTTGGTTTCTCTTACTCCCTGAGCCGTATGCATTTAAGGTTCCTCCATGTCTTTTCACGGCTTGATCATTTCTTTTTTGTGCTGAATAATATCCATTGTCTGGGTGTATCACTGTTTATTTATCCATCACCTGCTGAGAGACATCTTGGTTGCGTCCAAGTTTTGGCAGTTGTAAAAAAAAAAAAAGGTGTTATAAAACATCATGTGCAGGGTTTTATGTGGACATTAGTTTTTAACTCACTTGGATAAATACCACGGAGTGTGATTCCTGGATCATAGGGTAAGAGTATATTTTGTTTTGTAAGAAACCAGACTGTCTCCAAAGCGTACCAAATTGTATGCCCACCAGCTATAAATGAGAGTTCCTGTGGCTTCCTGTCCTCGCGTGTGATGTCAGTGTGCTGGAGGCCAGTCTCTCTCACAGGCGTGCGGCGGTGTCTCGTTTCGCTTGCCTGTCCCGGAGGCCGTGGTGTGCGGCGGCTCTGTGTACTGCTCGTTTGCCATCTGTATGTCTTCTTTGGTGAGATGTCTGTTCAGATTTTTTTTGCCCTATTTTTTAATTGAGTTACTTTTTTTCCTTATTGGGTTTTAAATTTGAGTTTTAAGAGTTCTTTGTATATTTTGGATAACAGTCCTTTATCAGATGTGGCTTTTCCAAATATTTTCTCCTAGTCTGTGGCTTGTTTTTTCATTTTCTTAACATTATATTTCACAGGGCAGAGGTTTTTAATTTTAATGAAGTCCAGGTTATCAGTGTTTCTTTTGTGGTGTTTCCCCAGAGTCATCACCACACACAAAGTCATCTGGATTTTATCCTGTGTTATCTTCTAGGAGTGAGATTTGACTGCAGTTTCTGTGTTACTTTATTAAGGGTATCTATAGTTTGAGGTGTTGAAAAGCTTTGCTGTAGAAAAACAGAGACTTTTTGTGGCGAGTTAGCCACACTCTAAATCCAGCTCATTTCATCGGGTGGGTTGATCTTTATCCCAAAGCCAGCTTCTCTCTCTTTTTTTTAAGTAAATGTATGTATTTATTTATTTTATTTATTGGCTGCGTTGGGTCTTCGTTGCTGCACACGGGCTTTCTCTAGTTGCAGCAAGCGGGGGCTTCTCTTCATTGTGTTTCACGGGCTGCTCATTGTAGTGGCTTCTCTTGTGGAGCACAGGCTCTACATACATGAGCTTCAATAGTTGCGGCACGTGAGCTCAATAGTTGTGGTTCACAGGCTTTAGAGCACAGGCTCAATAGTTGTGGTGCACGGGCTTCGTTGCTCCGCTGCATGTGGGATCTTCTTAGAGCAGGGCTCGAACTCGAGTCCCCTGCATTGGCAGGTGGATTCTTAACCACTGTGCCACCAGGGAAGTTCAAAGCCAGCTTCTCTTAACATTTAATTTTAAAATTCATGACAAATCTGCCATAAAACTTCTGCCTACAGAATTTTATTTTAAAGTTGAAAGAGGTAGAAATTAATACAAGAAGGATTCAATGGATCTATTAAATTGTCTCATTAGAAAGATGTTCTCATTCTGTTTCATTTTCAGTCTTTGCCCCCACCCCATCCCTCCCCAAAAGTCAGCCAGTTTATATGAAACATGTGGGCTGAAAGTACACTTTTATTCTAGAAAGGCATTTAGTTTGTATACAGAGCTGGTCCGTTCGACTTACTTGAAAGTCAGGTTGCACGGCTGAGATCTGTGTTGTTTTTTAAGAAACAAAAAAGTAGCTAAATGTTAGCTTATAGTAAGTCTGAAATGTGAGGACGCATTCAGTCATTACTTGGATCTAAGGAACACTTAACTGTTACTAAAACAGCTTTAACGTTGTAGAAAATAAATTTCTCTGAGCATTTCTTCAGGGGATTGGCTGTTTTTGTCATGAATACACATCTGTTTTGTGTTAAAGCATAAAAGTGAGGTTTTTAAGGTGAATCGTTTATTGTAATCATTTAAGAAAGACAAGTTTTAATGAGTCTAATGTTTATTTAAAAAACAAATGTGCACCATAGGAACTTATATGAATTGTGTAGGTTTTTTTTGTTTTTTGTTTTTTTTGAGGTACACCAAGTTCATCTGTATTTATACACATATCCCCATATTCCCTCCCTCCCTTGACTCCCCCCCCCTCGAGTCCCCCCCACCCTCCCCGTCCCAGTCCTCTAAGGCATCTTCCATCCTCCAGTTGAACTCCCTTTGTTATACAGCAACTTCCCACTGGCTATCTCTTTTACAGTTGGTAGTATATATATGTCTATGCTACTCTCTCACTTTGTCTCAGCTTCCCCTTCACCCCCCACCCCCTCCCAAACCTCGAGTTCTCCAGTCCATTCTCTGCATCTGCGTCCTTGTTCTTGTCTTGTCACTGAGTTCATCAGTACCATTTTTAGATTCCATATATATGAGTTAGCATACAATATTTGTCTTTCTCTTTCTGGCTTATTTCACTCTGTATGACAGACTCTAGGTCTACCCACCTCATGACATATAGCTCCATCTCATTCCTTTTTATAGCTCAGTAATATTCCATTGTATATATATGCCACATCTTCTTTATCCATTCATTTGTTGATGGGCATTTAGGTTGCTTCCATGTCCTGGCTATTGTAAATAGTGCTGCAGTAAACATTATGGTACATGTTTCTTTTCGGATTATGGTTTTCTTTGGGTATATGCCCAGGAGTGGGATGACTGGATCATATGGTAGTTCTATTTGTAGTTTTTTAAGGAACCTCCAAACTGTTTTCCATAGTGGCTGTACCAACTTACAATCCCACCAACCGTGCAGGAGAGTTCCCTTTTCTCCACACCCTCTCCAACATTTGTTGTTTCCAGATTTTGTGATGATGGCCATTCTGACTGATGTGAGGTGATACCTCATTGTGGCTTTGACTTACATTTCTCTGATGATTAGTGATGTTGAGCATCTTTTCGTGTGTTTGTTGGCCATTATGAATTGTGTAGTATTTTTAATATTGTTCTGCCATTTGATTTTTTTCACTCAATATTATGGTTCTGTGATGAATTCCGTGTAGTTCATTAATTTTCAGTGCTGTGCAGTATTTCTCTGAGAATATGCCACACTTTATCCATTCTCCTTGTGATTGATACTTGAGTGGTGTCTAGTTTCTCCTTGTCGTTGGGCTATTACAGATCATTTTTCTTGGAATATTCTTGTACCTATCTCCAGAGGCACTTATATAAGATATTACTCTAGGTCCTACAGGCTAGGTTACATGTTCAGGAGTGGAACTGCAGAGTCATGGAATTTGCTAATCTTCATCTTTACTTTGTTTCCAAAGTGATTTTATCAATTTTCACAACCACTGTTATCAAGTGCTTGAGAGCTCCCATTGCTCATACCCTCAATTGGTATTGCACAATTTAAAAATTTTGCCAGTGAGTTTAAAAATGCCTTATGTGCCCTAAATTTTCATTTTCTGATTATTAATACAATTGAATATCATGTCATATTTTACTGGTCAGTCATGAATCTTTTTCAGTATAATATCTGTAATGTATTTTACTTATTTTTTTTCTATTTTACTATTGTTTACTTATTGGCTTGTAGGTGTCCCTGGTAATATCTATAGTAGATATCTTCTTCTTTTCATTTTCTTTATGATGTCTTCTGATGAACAAAATCTCTTAATTTTAACAAAATAAAATGTATCAATCTTAAAAAAAAACCAAATCTGTTATGCATATGGTAAAAGATTTCTGAATATTAAATGTTGGGTCGCAACTTATTCCTCTTTCCAGTGGGACGTATTGTTACCTTTTTTCATGTAGCTGTCCATGAAGCATTTATGCACATACAGAAATGTATGTTTAACACTATGCATTTGCTTTCCCACAACAAGCATCTTTCTGCTTTTTGAATTGTTCCCTCGATAGATAATATGTGTATCATGGACTACTTCCTGTCTCAGCACTGCAGCTGAAAAAAGTCATCTTTCCGGCTGTGTATTATTAACTGCCAAAATTTATCTGACTGGGCTGCTTCTGATGGGTGTGGAGGTTGCCGAGTCTTTTTTAGGCTCTGCTCCTGGGAGTGCTGTGAGTAGTGAGAAGGAAATGGGGGTCTGTGATGAGACCCGCGTGGTGAGGTCTCAGCTGCGTTTCGCTTGCTTTGAGCTACCCTGCACTGGGACTTAGCTAGCTGTAGTTTAACGTCTTCAAAAACAAGACTCACTGCATTTCTGGCATATTTTCATGTTAAGGTTTTAAAAGGCTTAGGCATGTTCTGTAGGCATTCCAAAAAAAAAAAATCAGGGAACATTTTAGGTGTTCTTTACGCCGCTTCGAAGATAGGAAGAACCAAGGGGTAGTAGGTCTTGTCGAGGTGACGCAGAGTCTTTCTTGTGCGGTGCTCAGTTGAAGTTTGCTTTACAGTGATGGTTAGAAAGGAGTCACGCAGAGGCTAGACGGGAGCGCCTCAGTCAGAAAACAGATGCCCTGAGGCAGCGGTCCCCAGCCTTTCCGGCTGGTTTCCTGGAAGACAGTGTGTCCACGGACGGGGTGTGGGGGGGGCATGGTTCCGGCGGCAATGCGGACTGTGGGGAGCAGCAGACGCCGCCTCGCTCGCTCGCTCGCTGCCGCTTGCCTCCTGCGGTGCGGCCCGGTTCCTAGCAGGCCGAGGACTGGTACCGGTACTGGTCCGCAGCCTGGGTGTTGGGCACCCCTCCTCTGAGGCCTCGCGCTCTTTCTTGTGGGTGATACCCTGGGAGGAGCGTGGGCTTTGAGGATGGACTGGGTTTTAATCAACAACGGTAAGACACCTAGCCCTTGCTTTCTCCACTTAGCACTGTGTTTTGGATCCAGTTCTCAGGGGAAGAGCTTCTTCATTCTTTCGAGCGTTTGTGTTTCAGTGTTATATATGGTATTTTCTGGTATGGATGCATAGACTTTTAAATGCCAGACCTCCACTGGTGACCTTTAGGAGCTTATTTCTGGTCTCTTTCTGTTGGAAACAGGAGCGTGAACCATCTCACATACCTATCTGGGGGTAGATGTCTGGAAGTGGAGCTGCTGGGTCCCAGGGCACCTCCCTTTGTAATTTTGATCGATATCTCTAAACTGCCATCCCAAAGAGGTTGGACAGATGTACGTGTCAACCAGCCACGCATGCAACTGGCTTTCAGGACAGGCCAGCCAATATGGTATGATGCAGTATGTTTGCAGAGTTTTAGATCTGATGGATGAAAGGTGGTATCTTAACATGGTTTTAATTTGTGTTTTGCTTATGGATGATATTAAATAGCTTTTCATATGTTTATAAGCCTAAATGAAGGCTTCTAAAATCTTCCCCATCAGTCCTGTTGCCGTGTCACTAGACGGATTAAACTGGAGCCAACATAACGGCATGTGTGTGCAGCTGCGGCCTGCTGGTTTCGGTGTGGACGTCACCTCCCGTGGGTCTTGACTGAGTCCTGCCCCGCTGCTTGGAGGCCGGGTGCCCTTGTGCAGCTGCGACCCCGACGGGCGTCAGCGGTTTCATCCGTGACGCTGGGGTGAGGTGAAGCTAACCCTTCCGTTCGCTGTGTGCTGTCCTTAGACACTGTCGTAAGCCCGTGCCATGGGTTAGTGGCACGTTTGCCGCATGTGGAAGCCAGTCACAGAGCAGGAGGGTGACAGCTGCTCGTTGGTGGCGGACTCTCTCTTTGGCCAGAATGGAGTCAGGCTCCTGTGAGCCCTGTTTCTGACCAACCTCGATGAGTCTCGACCCTCAGAATCTTGTTGGCAACTCTGGAATCTCCTTGTCGCCCACGTGACCCAGCGAGGGCTGCAGGTGGACAGGAGCTGTGCGGGTGGCAGTGACAGTGGGCCCACACCAGCCCGGCTGGGCTCTGCCCGGTGACGCCAGCCTCCTGCTTTCTGCTTGTTTGAGAGCGTTCGGAGAGCACTTACCTTTCTTCTTAAGAGTCATCCAGATTCTAGTCCGAAAGCTCCACAGAGAAGGCTTCTGTGCCCACTGCTGTGCCCCTAGTGCCAAGGAAAGGGCTGGGCGTGCAGCTGTGCTGGGGGTGCAGTGCTGATGAGCTCACGTGCGGGTCGTCAGGGAAGGTTTTCTCCTCACCCACCGGGGGGAAACGAGGGGTGTTGTCCAGCCTTGGAGGGTCTGATGTCTTCCTAGATGCGGGTTCATTGTGGGGTAGGCAGGGACTTCTTTGTGGGGTTAGACTTAATGGACATTCCCATGAGCTAAATCTGATATTTAGTCTGCAAAACTACTTTCATCAAATAAAAGCAGACAGTTATTTGAAGGAAGGGGGAAAAGAGTCAGGGTTAGAAGAGGAGGAAAGGATAAAAGATGAGAGGTAAGATACGCCTTCCCTGGAGGTAACACGTCTTAAAGGAGGCCTGCCGTTTCCCCCGTATGTGACACGGAGCAGCACAGTCCAGTGGAAATACAGCGCAGAACGTTTCTGGCGGCCGTGTTCAGGAAGCGTGATGGGGGATGACCTAGAGGGCTGGGGGGGGGGGGGAGGAGGGAGTCGCGGGAGGGCGGGGACATGGGGATGTGTGTATACATACAGCTGAGTCACCTTGGTGTACTGCACAAACTGGCACCGCAGAGTAAAGCAATTATACTCCAATAAAGAGCTTAAAAAAATTTCTGGTAGCCACATTAAGGAAGTTTTTTTTAAAAGGTGAAATTAATTTCAGTGCAATATTCTGAATTAAATGTATCCAAAATATTAATTATATCAATATGTAGCCAATATAAAAATTTGTTAAGGACTTTTTTTTCATACTAAGTCTTTGAAATCTGGTGTGTATTTTACATTTACAAGCACATCTCAATTTGGATGCTAACGTTTCCCTAGAAATACTTGGTCTTAGTATTTAGAGTTTATAAAATTTGAAAAAGTAGATTGCGTTACCCAAGTTGTTCTGAACATACATAAATGTTTTCCAGTAACTGAATTGCGTGTCTTTTTTTGAGTTGACACTTGAAGGATTTAAAATGCGTGTCCCCAGTCGTACCCGTCCTGCTTCAGCTCCCCGGCAGCTGTGCTTGGCTGCTGGTTGGTGATGGCACAGTTCTGGACTTTTCCCCCAGATTCAGATCTGCTCATCTCAGGTTTGAGGATGCTTGTGCATGCCTGGGCCTGTGAACCTCTCTAGGCGTGAGCTGGGCGAATTCCAAGGCCCCCTGCCCTGTCAGCACAGTGACCGCGTGAGGGTGACGTGGTTAGGGCCTGGTGTCTGCCTCAGGCCCCAGCACTGCTCTGTATAATGTCACCCGTGGATGCAGGTGTTAAGCATTCAGGCTGAAGTTGTTATTCCTGAGAGTTTACAATCCTAGTTCATAAGATTCACTTGTACTGATTTTACTAGAACTTAAGAATGTCTGACTTAGAATATTCTTTAAAAATTGCTATTCAAAAAAAATCACATCACAGAAGACTGTGCTGTGGCTTCAGGGGAAGATGCATGTTAGATGAGCTTTGTTCAGGCATGAGTTCGTGTGTTGCCCATGAGGTCAGCGTTAATGACTATACAATATATATTAAGTGTGTCTTCATACAGAAACACACACACAACAAGGTTATGTATTGAGTGGTTGGTGAACATGGGACCAGAGGCTCGCAGGACCCTGACCCCGTGCTTCCTTAAGAGCCACGGTTCAGGTGTGCTGGCTCGCTGTTCATGGAGACTTTTACCCCATGGCTGCCTTGAGTGCCGCATCTGAGGAACTGGAGGGGCGGAAAGGCTTGTGTAGAGCTAGCTGGCCACTGATAGGGATTCGACTCTGGACTTCTCCGAGTTTTTTATTTTTTTGCTACACTCTTTCTCTTAGCTTACAGGTTATCGTAAATTCATGATATCATTTTTCTTCATTTTCCAAATATTCATATTGTATATTCAAAAAATACTAGGGCTTCAACAATTAGTGCCTTAAAAAGCATTGATAAAATTATGTCTTGGCTCAAATTTCAATATAACAAACATTCCAGGATGCTTTTACTTGCTGCTGTGCTTAAGTGTTGTGATAATAGGTGTATTTATAGAGTCTTACTGTGGGAGGTGAATGGTTCTCTGGTGAATTAGCAAGTGGAAGGTATCAGAACATTGTGAGAAAAAAAGAGCTGTTGTATATACACCCACCCTTTTCTTTATTCACCTCCCTTTTAACTTAATTATTTGAGGAAAAGCAGGTAGACTTTGAGCTGGTTGTTGAGGAAAGAAAGGGAGGAAATGGCATAGCTTTGGACCCAAAATAGGTGTGGGGGATAGAAAACGAACCAGTTTAACTGGCACAGGAGGTCTGCATGAATTGGGACACCCCAATGAGGAGTGTAGACGTCACCTTTCAGATCAGTACCGAAGGCCTCCGAGTCGGGGCTTCGTGCCGTTTCGCAGGGAACACTGGCCTGAGGCGAGGGATGGGAGGGACGGTGCGGGTAAGACTGGCAGGAAGCCGCTGTGGAGCCCAGACGTGGAATGAGAGCCTGAGTTCTGCGTGGATTAGTATGGGGACAGGCGGGCGGAGGCGAGCTTGCCAAAGCCCATGGAAGAGAGCTGCTGCCTTTTTTCTTTTTCGTTTTTTCTTTCTTTTTAAAAAATTTATTAGGCTGCCTCAGGTTGTGCGAGTTGTGGCACGTGGGCTCAGTAGTTGCGGCTCAGGCTTAGTTGCCCTGCAGCATGTGGGATCTTTGTTCCCCAATCGGGAGTCAAACCCACGTCCCCTGCATCGGAAGGCAAATTCTTAACCACTGGGCCACCAGGGAAGTCCCCACTGTTGCCTTTTGAGGTGAAGATCAGAGGCTGAAGGGCAGCTGGGGTGATCAGGATGAAGATGTCACTTCTGAGCAGCAGGGAAGCCCAGGGCATCGTGGCTTTGGGAGCAGCTCAGCAAGTTGCCTGTGGACGTGTGACTGAGACGGCAGCTGACATCCCGATGGACGAGCCGCACAGGTGTGGTGCTGGGCGGGGAGCTGATCATTTGTGAGCAGCCGCAAGAACCTGGCTCTCCGTTTCAGAACTTACGTGGCCGTTGATGAACGAACTGGGGCCGGGGAAAGGGAGTGGGTAGCCTGGTGTCACAGGCCCACCTGGGCCCACCTGTCACCAATCGTGTGACGGGGGCAAATGAGTTCGTTATTTCTGCTCCAGGATCCCTGTTCTGAGAGGTTTAGAGCAGGAATTGGGAAACTGACTGTAGAGGGCTGAGGGGGCCCTGCAGTCTCCGTGTGTAGGTGAACAAGCGTGGCCACATTCCAGTAAAACTTCATCTACACAAACAGGGCTGGGCCGTTCTTCGCTGCCCACTGGTTTAGACGGAGGGTCTGTGAAGTCTCTTCTGATTCTAAGGCAGCTTAACTCGTTAGAGGTTTGCAGTGTGGAATCTGTTGTGATTTAGGGCACAAATAGGAAGTCTTAATTGCTAAACTTGGAAGTAAATGGCAGGGTGACAGAGCTCATTTCTTTTCTTCCTGGGCTTACATTTTATTAATTAACAAGTGTGCATTTGTATAGCTTTCCGTGCTTTCACATAAATTAATTGTCTCTTGGTCCTTTATCTTATTCTGTGATGAAATGAATCATACTTTTATCGTCAAGGAGATGACGTTTAGAACAGTGTGTGACCGCACACATCTTAACCCAGACAGGGCACTGGGACGAAAGGCGCCGGGAGGTGTTTTGTAGACAGAGCTGTGTGTGATGCTGTTTGTCTTACTTCTGCGGAGCCTGGGGGCCAGCAGGTGCCCTTCTGGGAAAGACTGCTGACTTGCCCCGACAGCAAGTGTCCCTACAGCTCCCCCGCCGGAGACTTCAGTTCCCAGCATCCTTTGCACGGGCAGGGGCTCCGTCCAGGTTCCGCTGACCGTGTGGGAGGCAGCCGTGTGCGCGCCTGCCTCGCCTCCCCTCCTTGCCTTTGCACCTAGGTCACTGGCTGTGGCGGCGGGTCCTCGTCCACCCGCGAGGTGGTGGTGCGCGGCGGTGTGCTGTGTGACAGCAGCAAATGTTGTTACCACCAAGAGGCTTTATTACACAGTTCCCCCCAGTGGCCTGCTGTGAGTCATGTACCAGTTACTTCATGTCTCCCTCTTCTGTATTAGGTAAACTTTTAAGTAATACCTGATGTGATTTAGTGTTTCCTTGTAACTATTTATCTCTTTTTGGGATCTTCTTTGCCAGGTATTTGGCTATAAGCTTGTCGACTGAAGATTAATAGTACTTTTTTAAAAACAAAGTTGTTTTATAGTGATGGTGTTTTAAACAATAAATGGAGACGTTTTGCCCCAAGTGTAATTATAGACATTGATTGATGTGGCAAAAAAGCGTGCTAAGAAGTTTTACGGAGAAAAGTGTGTACCTATAATTGAGTGATCATCTCCACACCTTTTCATTTTTATCATAAGAAATATATATCCTCATGTGTTTTTTTCCCCAATACCAAGTAGTTCTTCAATTCCCTGACACCAGCTGGGTGTCCTGTGATTCAGTTCAGTTCTGACACTACCGAAAGTTAGCCCCGCACGTGAAGGGCTGAGCCCCACAGGGCTGCCCCCGTGTCAGGAGTCAGCCACAGATGGGTTGCCCAGGCAAACATAAGAGGGGTGATGCCCGCACGAGGGTGGAAAGGAAGCCCCAGACCTGTTTCCCCTCAGAGACCCTGCCTTAACAGTATATGGTCCACAAAAGCCTCTCTGGCTCCAGAAACCAGTCAAGGAGTTGCAGTAAGCCAGGCAGGCACAAAGCTGAGAACAGCTGCAGTGAAACGGGTCAGGGGGCTGTGTCATTTCCCTCACAGTAGCCATTCCCACGAGTGCATCTCAGCACAGCTGGTACTAAACGCCAGGCTCCTGACGTCTCGTCAGGAGGGAAACACGCGTGCAGCACACGCCCAACATTCTGGCTTTCTGAGAAGCTGCCCAAGGGATGCGTGCGTCTCACCTGGCTGGGGCCACTGAGCACACGCGAGAGTTCAGCTGCTTGTTGCAGTGCCTGCCGGAGAACCTACAGTCCCACAGACGGACGCCAGGGGGAGAAAGAGGTTACAAGCTCTGGGAAGAGAAACCGAGAAAACTCTCTAATTGGGAAAGTACATGCAGAAGCTCAGAGAAAACACATCCCCAGAAAAGATTTAGAGGCTCCCAGAACCTCTAGCCAGGCTGATTGGCGAGGTCCTTCTCCGTATGAAGCCAGTCCATAAAGACTGGGAGAGGTGGCATTTTTTCCAAATGCCCAAATCCCAGCAAAAAATAACGAGGCATGTGAAGAAACAGGGAAATATGGCCCAGTCATAGGAACAAATTAAACATCCAGAAACTGACCCTAAAGAAGCTGAGATCTGTGAGTTACTTAAAAATTCAAAACGATTGTCTTAAGCTCAGCACACTACAAGAGAGCATAGAGAACTAACTGCAATTGTGAAAGTGATGCATGAACAAAATGTAAATATCAACAAACAGGAAGTAGAAAAAAGGACCAAACAAATTCTGGAGCTGAAGAATGCAGTAAGTTGAAAAATTCTCTAGGGGGTTGAACAGCAGAATTGACCAAGTAGAAGAAAGAATCAGTGAGTCTGCAGACACGTCTCTTGAAATTATGGAGTCAGGAACAAAAAGGAAAAAGAATGACAGTGTAGAAAGCCTAGGAGGCTTATGGGACACGAACAAGGGGAGTGTCAGAGAAGTAGCAGAAAAGGGCAGGAAGCTTCCCAAACCCAGAGAAGGAGATGACCGTCCCAATTCAAGATGCTCAAAAGTGGCGCAAACCAAGACGTGTTAAAATGAAACTGTCGCAAGGCAAAGGCAGAGAGAGAATCTGAAAACAGCAAGAAAAAACCGAGTTGTCACATACAAGGGAGCTCCCACGAGATTTTCAGTGGGTATCCTAGCAGTAGCACTGCAGGCCAGGAGGCAGTGGCATGACATATTCAGAGTGCTAGAAGAAAATAAAAATGCCAGCCGAGAAAACTGGCACAACCATCCTTCAAAAATGAGGGAGAAGTAAGGCCTTCCCAGAGAAATAAAAACTGAGGGAGTAACTACATCACCACTGGACTTGCTTTACCAGCAACGTGAGAGGGAGTCCCTCCACACTGAAAGGAAAGGATGCGCGATGCGACATGAAGGCACATGAAAACAACACTCTTTTTTCAAGGGGAACACACAGACAGATACAGAGTGTGTGATGCTGTGATGGCGGTACGTACACCACTGTTAATTTGGGTATAGAACTTGAAAGATAAAAGCATAAATAGCTATAGTAACTATAACTATAAAATAGAAAAAGATGTAATTTGTGATATTGATGACATAAGTGGAGGGAAGATATAAAGGAGTAGAGTTTTTGTATGTGATTGAAGTTAAATTATTAGTTTAAAAGATTGTTGTAACTATAAAATATATTATGTAACCCCCACAAAGAAAGTACCCATAGAATATACACAAAAGAAAATGAGAAAGGAATCAAAACATGCCACTGCAGGAAATCAGTGAAACACAAAGAAAGGAAGCGAGAACAGTAAAGAGGAACAAATAAGCTGTAAGACATACAAAAGACAGTCAACAAAATGGAAATACTGTGTGTCCCATCAGTAATTACTTTCAGTGTAAGTGTATTAAAGTCCCCAATCAAAAGCTATAGAGCAGCTGAATGGATTTTTTAAAAAAAGTATGCAAGTACATCAGACAAAAATAAGTCAGAAATCGTCACAGGAGACAAAGAGGGTCATCATGTAATTACATATATTGCATATATTACATATGTCATCAGGACTCCCAAATATATGGAGCAAACGCTGACAGAATTAAAGGCAGAGACAGCAACATAATAATAGTAGGTAACATGAATACTGCACTTCCAATAATGAATAGAAAAACATACAGAAGATCAGTAAGCAAACAGCAGACTTGAACAACACTATAGACCAAATGGACCTAAGCAGACCATACAGAACGTTCCACCCAACAACAACGGAATACAGTTCTTCTCAAATTTACAAAGAACATTCTCCAAGAGAGATATGGTGTTAGGCCACACCATAAGTTAATAAATTTATTAAGATTGAAATCATACCAAGAATCTTTTGAACCACAATGGAATGAAACTAGAAATCAATAGCTAAAGGAAGACTAGAAAATTCATAGGTATGTAGAAATTAACACACTCTTGAACAACCAATGGGCTAAAGAAAAAATCACAAGAGAAATTAGAAAATATCTTGAGACAAACGAAAAAAACAAGACACCAAAATTTCATGGGATGTAGCAAAGCAGTACCAAGAGGGAATTTATAGTGGCAGATGCTTACATTAAAAATCAGACCTCAAGTCAATACATTTATACTTTAAGGCACTAGAAAAAAGAACTAAACTCAGCAGAAAAGGCAATCATAAAGAATAGAGCAGAGAGAAATGATTAGTTAGTAGAAGAACAAAAAAGTCAGTGAAACTAAAAGTTGGTTTTTTGAAAAGATTAACAAAATTGACAAACTCAGAGGGAAAAAAAGTCAGAAATGAAAGATGTGGAATTACAACTGATGTCACAGAAATAAAAAGGATTATGAGAGATTGCTAGGAACAATTATACACTAACAAATTTGATAAGTGAGAAGATAAGAATAGATTTCTAGAAACATACAACCTGAATATGAAGAAGTGAAAATCTGAACAGGTGTATAACTAGTAAGGAGTTTGAATCAGTAATCAAAAACCTCCCAACAAAGAAAACTATACATTAAGACTGTAATTAAGATCATACATGAAAAGCCCGTAGCTAACATCCTACTCAGTGGTGAAAAATTGAAAGCTTTTTCTTGAAGGTCAGTAATAATGCAAGGATGCCCATTCTTGCCACTTCTGTTCTGTATAGTACTGGAAGTCCTAGCCAGAGCAGATGAGGCAGGAGGAGGAAACAAGAGGCATCCAGATCGGAAAGAAGGAAGTAAAATTACCTTTGTTTGCAGATGACATGATCTTATACATAGAAAACTTAAGATTGCACAAAAAATTTGTTATAACTAATAAGCAAATTTGGAAAAGTTGCTGGATACAAAATCAGATTTGTTTCTATATATTACAGTGAAAATTCCAAAAAGGAGATTAAGGAAGGAAAAATCCCATTTACAGTCACATCATAAAGAATAAAAAACTTGGAATAAATTTAACCACGGGGACAAGAAAAGCTACGCACTGAAACTAGGAAACATTACTGAAAGAAATTAAAGAGTCCTCAAATAAGTAGAAAGACATCCTGTGTTCATGGAGTGGATGACTTAACATTGTTGAAATATCTACACTACCCAAAGCGATCTGTGGATTCACTTCAGTCCCTACCAAATCCAATGGCAGTTTTTGCAGAAATAGAAAAACCCATCTTAAAATTCATATGGAATCTTAAAGAACTGTGAATAGCCAAAATACTTTTTGACTGGCCCCCAATTTTTCTCTTGAGAAAGAAGTAGCTGGAGACCTCACACTTCTGACCTTAAAACACGTTACAAACTACATAATATAAACAGTACTGCACTGGCCTAAAGACAGACGTACAGAGCTGTGGAACAGACTAGAGAGCCCAGAAATAAACCCTCACTTACATGGTCAAATGGTCTTTGACAAGGATGACAGGAACACATGATGGGGAAAGAATAGTCTCTTCAGCAAATGAAATGTAGAAAACTGGTTATCCACATGCAAAAAAATGAAGTTGAACCTTGACTTTACACCATGTACAAAAGATAGCTTAAAATGAATTAAAGACCTAAACATAAGACCTGAAACCATAAGACTCTTAGAAGAAAACAGGCATAAATCTTCTTCATGTTGCTCTTGGCAGTGATTTCTTGGATATGCCACCAAAACACAGCTAACAAAAGCAAAAACTGACAAGTGAGACTACATGAAACTTAAAAAACTTCTGTGCAGCAAAGGAAACAACAGTAGAAAGGCAGCCGATGGAATGTGAGAGAATATTTGCAAAGTTCATACCTGATGAGGGGTTAATATCCAGAATATAGACATGAACTTCTACAATTCAACACCGAAAACAAACAAGCAAACAAACCTGATTTAAAAAATGGGCAGAGAACTTGAGTGTACATTTTTCCAAAGAAGTATGCACATTTCCTATATTCTATTTGCATGGAAGTGCAAATCAAAACCATAATATCACCTCATACATTTCAGGATGGCCACTATCAAAACAAGCAAACAACAACAAGAACCCAGAAAATAACAAGCGTTGGTAAAGATGAAATTGAAATTGAAGAAATTGAAACCCTTGCACACTGTTGATGCGGATGTAAAATGGTGTAGCTGCTGGGAAACAGCATGGAGTTTCTGAAAAAGTTTCAGATACAGAGAAGCAGCATATGATTCAGGAGTCTCCCTCCCCCCTCCGCCCTTCTCAGGAAGTTGAAACAGCTGTAATGTCCATCAAAGGATGAATGGATAAAAAAAATGTCTATGCACAGAACGGAATAATGTTTAGCCTTTAAAAAGAGGGAAATCTTGTCATGCTCCAACTTTGATGAACCTTGGGGCTGTTATGCTAAGTGAAATAAGCCCACCACAAAAAGATAAATACTGTATGATTCCACTTATATGAGGTCTTGCAATAATCAAAGTCTTAGACACAGAAAGTGGAACTGGAGTGCCAGGGGCTAGGGAAGGCAGAAAACGGGGAGCTTTTGTTCAGTGGGTAGGAGTTTCAGTTGTGCAAGATGAAAAAATCCTAGAGCTCTCTTGCACAGCAGTGTGCATACAGTTAGTACTGTGCTTGCTATGGACTGAATGTGTGTCCCCCTCGAATTTCATATGTTGAAACCTAATCCCCAAAGTGATGGTGTTAGGAGGTGGGACCTGTGGGACTGGGAGGTGGTAGGTCCTGAGGATGGAACCCTCGTGAATGGGATAAGTGCCCTTCTAAGGGAAGCACCAGAGAGCTCCCTTGCCTCTTCTGCTGTCTGAGGACACAGGGAAAATGCCATGTGAGCCAGGAGGTGGGTCTCACCGTGCACCGAATCTGCAGGCCCCTCATCCTGGTCCTCCAGCCTCCAGAGCTATGAGGAGTAAATTCCTGCTGTCTGTAAGACACCGAGTCCGTCATATCTGTGTGCGGTAATCCCAAACGGATGAAGACAGTTCTGTATACTTAAAAATGGTTAAGATGGTAATTAAGAAAAAAATAAACTGATTTTTTAAATTTATTGGCTGTGCTGGGTCTTTGTTGCTGCACGCGGGCTTTTTGCAGTTTTGGAGAGCAGGGCTACTCTTCATTGCGGTATGCCGGCTCCTTATTGCGGTGGCTTCTCTTGTTGCGGAGCGCGGGCTCTAGGCGTGTAGGCTTCAGTAGTTGAATCACGTGGGTTCAGTAGTTGTGGCTCGTGGGCTCTAGAGTGCAGGCTCTGTAGTGTCCAGGAGGATCCCACATGCACGGGCTTAGCTGCTCTGTGGCATGTGGGATCCTCCCGGACCAGGGATCGAACCTGTGTCCCCTGCATTGGCAGGTGGATTCTTAACCACTGCACCACCAGGGAAGCCCAAGATGGTAAATTTTATGTTACGTGTTTTTTACCATAATAAAAAAGTGGGGTGCCCAGGCTACCCACACTTTCTCTCTAGCTGACTAGAGAGTCAGGGGTTCCATGATCCCCTGTCAGGTTCAATAATTAATTAGGAAAGTTTACAGAAATTCAAGAAAGCAATCTACTTAGAATTACAGGTTAATTGTAAAGGATAAAACTCAGCAACAGCCAGATGGAAGAGGTGCATGGAGCAAGGTTCCTGGGGGGGGGGGGGGGGCTTGACCTCTGTGGACCTGCTTTCTTCCCTGCATGTGCCCTCAGCAGCCTGGAGGCTCCCGAGCCCTGTTCTTTGGAGGTTCCGTTTCCCTTCATCAGGCGTGATAGATTACGTCACTGGTCATGGGTCCCTTTCAGCCTTTCTCAGAGGTCAGGGGAGGGGTGGTGGTGGGACGGAAGGAAGTTCTAGCTCTAGGAGCTTGCTTTTCTGATGACCGGCCCCCACCCTGAAGTTCTCCAGCCCCTCCCCCCCCGCCCACCACGCGTCATCATGTCAGCATAGGAAAGACTATAAATTCCAAGGCTCTGGGGGACTTTGTACCAGGAAACAAAGACCAGAGATGCATTTTGCTGTCCCAGATCCCCAGTGCTGGATTTGTTGTAAATGTATATGGATTTCAAGTTAGGCTTCTTATTAAAATATGTAAATGTTTTCTTAAAAAACTTTAAAAAATGTTACGACCTCTCCGTGTCTCTGTTTTCCCTTTTGCTTTCATGCTGAGAACCTTGGGTCAGGTTCCCCTTAGCTCCTTCAGGGCTGCAGTTAAAAGGGAGGACTCCTTCCTCTCTGTGGGGTTTCCTTTGCTGTCTGTTGTGAAAATGAGGCCGTAGGTTGTTTCCTCTGGAGATAGGTAACCAGTTGTTCAGAATCTGTCTTTTTTTAAGTTATTGTTACCCGCTTTGTGGCTCTGTGTTCAGGGTTTGTTGGGTTTTCCATTGTGTTCTCCTGAATTCTTCTGTCTGTTCCTGTTGCATTTCCACAGTTTACTTACTGTAGTTTTATAATATATTTAATAACTGGTGGCACAGATTGCCTTTTATTAGACTATTTAAAATGTCTTCCTTTTTGTGAATGAAAACTGCTGCCTGCCATATCTGTAAAAGAGGATGTTGCAGCCATCAAACCGCTACGGCTGCCCCAATGGAGAGCCCCGAGTGGCCTCGGGCTGGAGACAGATGGGCTGCCCACTGCCAAGGCTGCCCGCAACCCCTGCAGCCCCCTCCATCCCCACCCCCACCGTGCACCCCGAGGGGACTCAGGATGGGAAGCACAGGGTGCTGGCCCCAGAGCTGAGGTGCACAGCGAAGGAGCGATTTCAGTGAGCCCAGACGCCTGCATCTTGCCGTGCGCAGAAAAGCGCTGGAGTCCTTAACTTGGTTTTCTTAACATTTCCGTTACTTTGTTGCAGAAGCTCCTATGTATCCTGGCTCCTCCCGTCCCTCAGAGCGCTGGGAGAGGCAGCCTCCCAGGCTCGAAGTTCTCAGAAAGTTCGCCAGATAAAACAATTGTCAACTTTTAGGTTGTTTTTTTTTTTCAGTCAACGTTTACTTTTTCTATGAATGTGTCTTATTGAGCTAGGTTATTATTTTCTTTTTTGTGTTTAATACCACCTTATTTTTTACAGCAGTTGTAGGGTCACAGCAAAGTGAGGGTGAGGCATGGAGATCTCCTCTGTAGCCCTGGGCCCCTCCCCTCCCCCACGGTCGCCACCCCCGCCAGGGGGGACCCTTGTTACCGTCCAGGGGCCCGTGGGTTACGTTGGGGCGCGCGCTGCTGTTGTACCTTTTGTGGGTTTGGACAAGTGTGTGATGATAGGTCTCCAGCGCGACAGGGTCACACAGAGGAGCTTTGCTGCCTGAAAACCCTCTGTGCTCTGCCTGTCCCTGCCTCCCCCAGACCCTGATCTCTTTCCTGTCTCTGCACTTGTGCCTCTTCCAGAATGTTGTGGAGCTGCGATCATACAGTATGCAGTCTCTTTAGATTGGATTCTTTCACTGAGTATGTGCATGTACGTTCCCTCCGTGTGTTTTCACGGCTTGGTCGCGCGTTCCTTTTCCGTGCTGAGTCATGGCCCACTGCCTGGGCGCACCGCAGCGTCTCGTCCGTTCCCTGCCGCGGGGCGTCGTGGTCGCTCCCAGGTTTGGGTGTTGTGACGGACGCCTCTGCCCACATCCACGTGCAGGCTTGTGTGTCATCAGAACGCTGCGACTCCTTTGGGGAAATGCGGAGGCGTGTGACCCTGGACCTGACGGTCAGAGTACGTTTGTTTGTGTAAGAAACTGCCAGGCCGTCGTGCAGAGTGCCTCTTCCGTTGCCACTCCCGCCAGCCGTGAATGCGAGTTCCTGCGGCTGCACGTCCTCACCAGCATCTGGTGGTGTCCGTGTTTTGCATTTCGGCCATTTTCATCCTTGCGCAGTGGGATCTGACCGTTGTTTTAACTTGCAGTTTCCTGATGACATGTTTGTCACCTTTCCGCGTGCTTACTATCCATCCGTACCTCTTGTCGTTAATGTGTGTTTTCCGTGGACTAAATGTGGTGTGTACCCCCTGATGTGTAATGAGTGTGCACAGGTTCACTGAGGCGGGGACACCGGTTACAGCGGACATCTTTGATTATTCACTTCTGCACGTGAACGTGGAAAACAGACTTGTTTTTGTATGCGAAAATAGGAATTCACCTTTTTGGTTTCACCCTGTGTATCTTCTTTGGTGCGGGGTATGGACAGGTCTTTTGCCCATTTTTAAATTGGGTTTTCATTTTCTTCTTGTTGAGATGTAGAAGTTCCTTGTATATTTTGGACAGGAGTCCAAATACCTGAGAGGTGCATCTTCTGCAAATATCTTCTTAAAGTCTGTGCATTTTCTTCTCCCTGTCTTGAATTTTCACCTTTTTTCATTGTGTTCCACCCTCCTGGGGACCGTGATGTGGTGCTGATGGGGGCAGCAGCTCCCTGGCTGGAGGGGCTTAGGGAGGAGCTTGTGGCTTAGAGCGCGTCCTCTGAGGCCCGTGGGACTTGGAGCTGCCACGTATTCTGCCGCCATCCCATGTAGAGATCACACTATGAGGCCAGTAGAGTAATTTGAGAAGAAATTGTATTTCCTGATATTTATTCTTGCCATTCAGGTAATGATTTTTTATCTTCATTTACTCAAGTTATTTTTAAAATATAATTTGTGAAGATAATGTGTAACTTTTTTCTGGACATTTTAAATGTTCTTTTCTTGAGAATAGCATTTTTTCTATTGTCTGTAACTGCAATAAAGATATTTAGTTTTATGCATTTGTTTTATATTTAGCCATTTCATTAGGTCTAATCGTTCTTCATTTGATGCATTTCCATTTTCTAGTTATGTGGTCTTTGCTTAAGTAATAATAATTGCATTTTCCTTCCCAGTAGTTTTAACTCATTTCTGTTGTACGCCTAGTACAGATTAGAACTCCCAGAATGTTACTGAGTTACAATGTGAGAGGGCTGCCCTAGCTTTTTCTGACTTGACTGGGCTGTGCCGGCTGGAATATCATTTATTTTTATAGCACTTTAAGCGTGCTCATAGACACAGTATTTTGAATGCCTGTATTTGTAGTTTTGATCAGAGAGGGAGATTTCATAGTGTCATAGATGTAGTTTTTTTTGACTTGGCCAAGAGATTAATTAGTGAGCATTTAAACATAGAAAAAGAAGACGAGAAAATATATTTACCGTGAGGGTGGAGGGGGACCTGGTGGGTTCAGCCCCACGGCTGCCTCACTGGGCAGAGGTCGGTGATGTTGAAGTCTGATGAAGTCCAGGCTGAGTGGGCGCGAGGTCATTTCCACCCGGTTGCAGATGGTACGTGGGGCCCTGACCTGACCTGCGTTCCCAGTACTTCTGTATGTTGATTGTGTGTCACGTCACCTCGTTGAACTGGTTTATTCTAACAGGTTTTTAGGGGATTTCTTAGGATTGTCTGTGTAAAGTATGAGGTCATCTGCGAATAGACACATCGTACTTTTAGTTTCTTTTTCTCGCCTAATTGCCCTGCGGGCACCTCAGCACCGTGGGGGTCATGGTGGGCACCCTCGTCTCACTCCTGCTCTTAGGGGGACGCGCTCAGTATTTTGCCGTTCAGTCTGATGTTAGCGGTGAGCCTTCCATAGACGCTTATTATCAGATTGAGGAAGCTCTCTTTTTAAAAAAATAATCGTCGATTTTTAAAATAGCATAACGAGCAAAACAAACACGTAAAACTTGTTGCTGCCCTACTTGGAGCGTACAGTGACAGTTTTATTATAACTGTACAACGTATGTAAATTATGCTTGGAACTTGAATGTTGTGTCTTCACTTTAACTCATTTCAAACTATTTCTGATTTCCCTTTTGAGTCCTTGTTTGACTCACTGGTTATTTAGGCACGTGTTGTTTAACTTTCACCTAGTGGTGCGTTTCTCCGCTGTTGGCTTTTAACTTCATCCCTCTGTTGTCAGAGGATCTGCTGTGAAGCATCTTGTGGTGGTGAGCGTGCGGAGCTTCCCTTTGTGGGTGAGCACGTGCCTGAGCTCCGTGTGCACCTGAGGTGTGTCGTCTGCTGTGGGACCGAGCGCTGTGTTGGTATCTCTTAGGTCTAGTTGGTTTGTGGTGTTTTTCGTGTCTTCTGTTGTCTGTTTTCTGTCTAGTTCTATCCATTATTGATAGTGGCGTCCTGAAGTCTCTCTTATTGTTGGATTGTCTAGTTCTCTTTTGATTTCTCTACGTTGTTGCTTCTTGTATTTTTTTCCTGTTATTATGTGCCTATGTGTTTTTAGTTGCTATATCTTCCTGATGGTGAGCTGTTTGTCATTATGAAATAATCTATCTTTAGTAACTTTAAAAATTTTAATGTTTATCTCACTAACTGATACAGCCATTCCAGCTTTTTTTGTGGTTGCTATTTGCATGATTTATCTTTTCCCTTCCTTTTACTTGCAGTCTGTTTTTTCTTTGAATCTAAAGTATGTCTTCTGTAGGCAGCATTTAGTTGAGTCATTTTTTAAAATCCAGTGGGACGATCTCTGCCTTGGATTGGATTGTTTACTCGATTTACGCTTAATAGTATTATTGCTCAGCTGAATTTACATCTGCCATTTTTTGTTTTCTGCATCTTTTTTGTTCATGTCTTTTTTGTTCCGCTATTCCTCTTTTGCTGTTTTCTTTTGTATTAAGTGTATATTTTCTAATGTGACATCTTACTATCTTATTTATTATTTCACCATTTGTGGCCATCCGAGACAGTTTTACTCCCACCCACCTCTTTTATGCTATTATTGGCAAATACATCACACTTGCATTACATAGGCCCAACATTACATTAGATGCATATTATTGTATACACTTTTTTAAGTTAGTTATAAGAAGTAAAAGAAATATGCATTTATACTGTGTATTATAGTTACTTTTACCAGTCTTCTTTGCTTTTCCGTGTGGATTTGAATGACCATGGGTGTTCCTTTCAGTCTGAAGACCTTCCTTTAGTGTTTCTTGTAAGACAGCTCTGCTGGCAACACATTCTTTCAGATTTTCTTATCTGGGAACATCCTTGTTTCATCTTCATGTTTGAGAGAGAGCTTTGTCGGATACAGGATTTTTGTTTGTCACTTTTTTCATGGAGTGCTTTGAGTGCGTTGTTCCACTGCCTTCTGGCCGTCGTCGTTTCTTCTGAGAGTGAGCTCCTCATCTTCCTGGGGGTTACTTGGGAAATGACTGGTTGTTTTCCCCATCTAGTTTTCAAGAGCTCTCCTTGTCTTTGTGTGGTACAGTAAAGACGATGTCTGGTCGTTCCCACCCCCACCCCCGTTCCGAGCACAGGGGTTCCAAGCCCTTGGGACTCCTGAGGGTCAGGAGGCACTGGTACGTGTCCCCCCCCCCCGCATCCGGATGGGGCTCGGCCACTAGAAAGACCAGGCACAGGAACAGAGGCTTGGGCTTTTCTGCCATGTCACCCCCAGGCAATGGAGAGGGCCAGAGGTTGAGTTCTGTCACAGGGTCAGTGGTTTACTCTGTGAATCATGCCAACATAATGAAACTCCAGTAAAGACTCAGTGGAGCTTCGTGGTTGGTAAACACATTGATGTGTGTGTGTGTGAGAGAGAGAGACAGACAGACAGACAGACAGACAAGCTGGCTCTGAATCCCCAGGCAGAGGGCCAGGAAGCCCTGCATTCCCCCAGCCTCTGAATTTGTACCTATTTGATCAGAAGTGTGGATGGCCTGGGCCCCTGAAGTGAGTCTTCAGTAAAGACAGTCTTGAGGAGCACTGAGCCTTGACTTTGTTGAATCTGAGACCAGCTCCAGGTGGTTGGCCTCAGGGTGGTCAGTAAACAGCTGATGTTGACTCTGCCTGTGTTTTACTGTGACATATATGTTTGTGGGTCTCTGTGTACATCCTGCTTGGAGTTTCGTGAGCCTCCTGGATGTATGGATTTTGTTTTTCAATGAATCTGGGAAATGTTCTGTTATTTCTTTGAATTTTGCTGTTGTCGTCGTTGCTGGTTTCTCTCTCCTTCCGGTACTCCATTCTGCATACAGTGACCTGCTTAATGGTATCACACGTTTCTCTGAGGTTCTTCATTTTCTTCTTTCATCTTTTTTTTCTCTGGTTTTTGGCTTCAAGTTCCATAATTCTTTATTCTCCAAATTAAGACCTACTGATGAGCTCCTGTAGTGAATTTTTAATTTTGTTTATTGTACTTTTCAGCTTTAGAATTCCACTTGGTTCTTTTTTGGTCATTTCTGCCTCTTTGTTCCTGTCTTCTACTTGGTGCAGCAATGCCAGCAGGCCTTCCTTTACTTCTTTAATGGTGTCTCCTTCCATCCTGTGAACATGTTTATGATGGCTGTTTTGTCGTGTTTTCTGTTAAATCAAACATCTGGTTTGCTCTCACAGTCCGTTTGCCCACCTTTTTTTGGTCCGTGGGTCATACTTTCTGCCTTTTTTGGTTGCTTCAGAATTTTTAATTAGGAAATGGACATTTACTTTAATGTTTTAAGATTGAGGTGTAACTAGGATGCCGCGTCATGGCAGTTTCAGGTGTGCGGCACACTGATTGGACTAGTGTGCTGCAGGGTGGCCACCACAGTACGTCTAGTTACCATCCGTCACCGTACAGAGTAAAGCACTTTCTCTTACGATGAGAACTTTTAAGACCTGCTCTTTTAGCAGCTTTCAAATGTACAGCACAGCGTTATTAGCTGTAGCACCATGCTGCACATTGCACCACCGTGACGTTCATTTTGTAACTGCGGGTTTGTACCTTGTCAGCCTGCTCACCACTGCCGCCCCCCCGCTGCCTCTGTTCTCTGACTCTGTGAGCTGGGCTCCTTTTGTTTTGCTTTGTTTTGTTTTTGATTCCACATGTACAGAGATCATACAGTATTTGTCTTTCTCTGTCTGACTTATGATGTCACATCCATCCATGTTGTTGCACACGGCAAGATTTCATTATTTTTTATGGCTGAATAATAGTCCTCTGTGTGTGTGTTTGTGTGTGTGTGTGTGTGTAGGTTGTTTCCATGTCTCGGCTGTTGTGAATAGTGCTGCAGTGAACATGGAGGTACATACGTGTTTTCGAGTTAGTGTTTTCATTTCCTTTAGATCAATACGCAGAAGTAGAATTTCTGGATCATATGGTAGTTCTATTTTTAATTTTTTTGTGGACTCTCTATACTGTTTTCCATAGTGGCTGCATCAATGTACATTCCTACCAACCGTGCACAAGGATGCCCTTTTCTTCACATCCTTACCAACACTTGTTATTGATATTTTTTTGTCATTTTGATAATAGCTATTCTCATAGGTGTGAGGTGATATCTTATTGTGGTTTTAATTTGCATTTCCCTGATGACTAGTGGTGTTGAGTATCTCTTCACATACCTGTTGGCCAACTGTATGTCTTCTTTGAGAAAATGATGAGATCCTCTGCCCATCTTTTAATCAGATTGTTTGTGTTTTTGTATTAAGTTGTATGAGTTTTTCATATATTTTGGATATTAGCCCTTTATCAGATATATGATTTGCAAGTATTTCTACCCATGCAGTAGATTGACTTTTCATCTTGTTGATGGTTTTCCGTGCTGTGCAGAAGCTTTTTTGTTTGATGTAGTCTGGCTGGTTGATTTTTGCTTTTGTTGTCTGTGCTTTTGGTGGAAAACCCATTAAGTCACCACTAAGACGGATGTCCAGGTGCTCACCCAGCTGTGTTCCTCCTAGGGATTTTACGGCTTCCAGGCTCACACTCAAGTCTTTAATCTGTTTTTTGTTGGTTTTTGTGTATGCTGTAAGGTAGTGGTCCATTTTCATTCTTTTGCATGTCCATGCTCTCCAGGTTTCCTAACACCATTTATTGAGGAGATGTCCTTTCCCCAGTTTATATACTTGGCTCCGTTGTTGTAAAGTAACTGATCATGCATGCGTGGGTTTACTTCTGTCTTCTCTGTTCTGTTCCATTCATTTATGCATCTGTTTTTATGCCAGTAACACTCTTTTAACTACTGTAGCTTTATATTATAGTCTGAAATCAGGGATCATGTTGCCTCCAGCTTTGTTCTTCTCAAGATTGTTTTGGCTATTTGGGATCTTTTGTGGTTCCGTGCAGATTTTAGGATTGTTTGTTCCCTATTGTAGCAAATCTGGGTACTGTCCTCCCCATTCCTGTTACTTACTTTTCACTTATTTATTGCTTCTTTGTTTAATGTCTGGCTGGGTAATTTTAGTGAGGTCTGTTGCATGCCCCACCCCCGGTGCTGAATGTTGGATGCTGCTTCTCAGGGAGGTGCAGCTCTGGGTGTGCCCACATCACCTGGGCTGGGGTGGGTTCGGCAGGCCTTCCTTGCTCTTTCCCTGACAGCATCCAGCTGTTAACCCCACTGCCTGCCAGCTGGCTGCTCCGTTATTTTCGGTAACACTTGGGGGCACAAACTGCTACGCAGATGCATCCACTCTAACCGGCTCCTTTGAGGGAAGCATTTCTGAGGCCCCTGCTGGATCATTGCTCTGACCTCAAGGGGCCCCTTCTGGCTCCTATTCTCCGGTTCTGTCCTGCAGGCTCGCTGCCCACCTAAGCTGTACCTCAGGTCCCCTCTCGCTTGCCTTTCACCACCACCCCCTGCTCGAGAGCACCCACCTCCGTGCTCTGTTACAAGTGAAGGCAGTGCCTTTGGGAGGAGTCTTTCTTCCATGGCTCCAGAAGCTCCTGCTGGCCCACAGCGTCTCATGGGCCCGTGCCCTCCTCCGGCAGGGCCTCGGAGCTGGGGCTCTGGAGCTGGGGTGGAGACCACGACACGCTTCTCTCTGAGCGGCACTCCACTGAGGTGCCACGTGCCTGGTGGGGGTGGCATCCCTGGGGTCTCCTGGTGTGTAGTAGCTGCCACCGCAGCGCTGGGCCAGGGCCTGGGCCCAGGATTCTCCGAGGACCCTGCCCAGGGCACACCTCTGTCCCTCGAGTCGGGGCTGGACGGAAGGAGGGAGCCCCCACCTCCGGGGAGCCTCAGGATGAGACATGCAGAAGCCCTGCACCCCTGCCTGGGCCTGGGGAGGGCGGGCTCTGTGCTGCCTGTGCTGCCGGCTGCCGCTGCGGGGCCCGGGGGCCGTGGTCAGGTTCACGTGCCACCAGTGCTCGCTTGCCTTTTGTATATTTTCTTAATTTCTGGATTTTCAAATATTTGTAGATTTTCTCGAGTAGGTATTTCTTCATTTACTCTTCACCCTAAGGAGCATTTCCAGAGGCGTCGGTTGTGGTTTTGTTTACCCTTTTCAGTACTTCCACTGGCGAGCGGGTCCTGGCCTCCTCAGGCCTTCATGGTGGAGGATGGTACTTGCTCTAGAGCCCCGTTTAAGTAGGGATGGCGGGGGGAGTGGGGTGCGGTCAGCGGGCCCCCCCCGGTGCTGTCCGCGCTTCCCGTGGGGCTCATTTCCTGGTGAAAGTTGAATCCTCCGCCTCCTCTTCCTTCTTCTGATGGGAAGTATTCGCTGCAGAAGTGATGGAGGGCGGGGGTGCACGAGGTAGAACGCTTGTGCTCGTTTTTCTGTTTCCGGCCTTCTCTGGCGTGTGTGTGTGTGTGTGTGTGTGTGTGTGTGTGTGTGTGTGTGTGTGTGTGTGTGTGTGTGTGTGTGTGGAGAGGATGCAGTGTGTGTGTGGGGGGGAGAGAGGATGCAGTGTGTGTGTGGAGAGGATGCAGTGTGTGCGTGTGTGTGTGTGGAGAGGATGCAGTGTGTGTGGAGAGGATGCAGCGTGTGTGTGTGTGAAGAGGTTGCAGCGTGTGTGCGTGTGTGGAGAGGATGCAGCGTGTGTGCGTGTGTGGAGAGGATGCAGTGTGTGCGTGTGCGTGTGTGGAGTGGATGCAGCGTGTGAGTGAGTGTGGAGAGGATGCCACAGCCTCCACGCTGCATCAGAGCAGTGGCTGCGGGCGCAGCTCTGCTGTGAGGCAGCGCCCCTTCTTTACCCTCAGTTCTGGTCATTGGTTTAAAATCTGCGTTTACGACCCGTGCCGCGGAGTGCGTGTATATGTCTCAAATAGTTTTCAAAAGGAGTGAGGACTTGAGTTGGGATGTGAGTTCTTTTCTTTATCTGTTGATTCTTCTTTGTGGCTCGCATAGATGCATCTGCCTTTTAAGTGTATGTTGCAGTAGTAACTTGGAAAACTGCCGCGACTTGAAAACACCAGCCGCCTGTGGTCTGAGTGTTACGTGTGTGGGTTGCTGTCTCTGTGCCGTTTGGGGTTCCTGTTTTGACCCTTGGAACAGGCGAGGCTCTTACTGCTGTTCCCAGCAGTGTGACTGCGGGTTGCTGTGGTTCGCATCGCATCCCGCTGTGGGGGTGAACGGAGTCTGCATTTCTGGTAGGATTGTGGGCAGTTCTGCCACTTCTGCCCTGGGAGCCACCCCTGTAACCCACAGGGCAGCCCGGGGAGCAGCGGGGAGCCAGTCGCTCCATCAGCCTCTCCCTCCCCGTCCTGCTCTGGAGCAGGAAGGGCTGGGACAGCGCTGGTGTCGGGGCGGAGGGACGTGGAAGCAGCTGGTGCCCGTGTGTGACGCTGGGGCAGCGGCCTCGCCCTCTGAGGGTGAGGCGTGGGAACGGCTGCCCTCCGGGCCACGGAGGCCTGGAGCTGAGGCCGCGGGGGCGGGAGGAAGGCCCCTGGAGGGGCGGCAGGGGGACAGCACCCCCGCTGGGCCCTCCCTCGCCCCGGGGCCTGGGTTCAGGTTTCTAGCTCCCTGGCTAGGCCTCCTCCCCCCAGGCGGTTCCCTGGAGGGCGCTCCCACTTGCCTGCGAGATTTCTGTGCTGCTGTGTAGAAACCTGGGCTCTGAGAATAATCATTTTCTAGTTTTTCTCAGCCTGAGCCTTGTTGATTTGTTGGTTACCCGATGTACTGGTTTGGGCAGCCTTTTTACTCGGAGGTTGTAGGAGTGGGTGGGAGCGGATGGGATTTTCCTCTGGCTTCTAGCAACAGCCTAAGTTCATCTGTCTGAAATATTTCTTGCAAAAAAAATCCTCACATTTTGGATCCTGGTTGGCAAAGTGATGGATTATGTTTCTTCACGGGGATTGCTTTTTCCAGCTTCTTTTAAGCACCTTTGTCTTAGTGTGGTCAGGCTGCTGTATACACAGACTGCGTGGCCTAAACAACAGAAATGTGTTTTGCGCAGCTCTGGTGAGGGCCCCTTCCTGGCTGTAGGCTTTTTGCTGTGGCTGTGTCCTCGCGTGGAGGAAGGGCATTAACCCCGTCACCAGGGCTCCCCCCCCCAGGACCTCATCACCTCCCAAAGACCCCACCTCCTGACACCATCATGTCAGGGTTTAGGATTCCAGCATGTGAATTTTGGGGGGAAATGTACATGTAGACCATGGCTTTCAGTGCGCCTGAGAACGTTTCTCCCTCCTGAAGGCCCCTCGGGCCCCAGAGTCTCACCCGAGGGCCTGCGTGATGAGCCTGTTGTTACAGCCGATCTGCACACAGCGCGCCGCGTGTGCGCACTTGCGCGGAGCAGGAAGGCTGTGGTGGGCCGTGTGTGGGCTCTGACACTGTTAGGTGAGTCTCCGCATGTGGTGATGAGGGCTCGTTTCCATCAGGTCTGCAAGATCATATGAAGGTTATAATTCCTGTTGGTTACAGTAACTGAGTATGGAAGTCATCATTTAACGTTAATTTTTATTTCAGCTAAATACTTTGTGAAAAAAATTTGGTGTGGGAAGACAAAATTCCCTTTTCCCCACTCTCTAAATCCTACTCTAAATAAATAATTACCACTATTAATATACAATTAGCCATTTAGTTTTCAAACAGCTCTTTTAAAAGGACATAAGGTAGAAATTTTTCAGAATGGGAAATGATTTAAAATGTAGCTTTAATGCTCTGAATGAATTTATTATGTTTGGTTTCGAAATGTGCAAAACAGAGAGCAGAATTCTTTTGTCTTGATGACTGTATGTGTTTGGATAGTTTTTGGTGTGTTAGCATCCTTCCTGATACAGTCGTGCGCAAAGAAGCGGGTGAACCGGGAGTGTTACCGGGCAGTGCCTGCGGGTGGCCGAGTGCCGGCCGTCTCCTCCTGAGATGCCTGGGTGTTCATGAGGGACGAGCCAGCGCCTGCAGGGCAGTGCAGGGACCCGGCCCACGGCTCTGGGGACAGCGTCCCAGACCCCGTGCCTCCTGAAGAGACCTCAGTTCACACCTCATTTGGGGACGTTTTTCTAGCTTCAGGACTCTTACTAACACTTCATGGCCTCACCCCAAAGCTAAAGGAGAGAAAGAAAACCAAAGGAAAAGGAGGGCATGTTACCCAGAAGACAGCATCTTGGGCATCAGAAGAGGCCAGGTGGCTGCGGACAGGGGGTGCGGACAGAAGATCCAGGTCCTTTGCGGCCACCAGTCCGCCCCTCCTCCCTGGCTCTGGAACAGAAGCCTGATGGGTCCTGGGTCTGCACACCTCCTCCAGCGGGAGACCTGGCCACGTGGCCAAGCTTCTCCAGTGTCCTAGGAGAGCGTGCCCTAGTCAGAGAAGATTCTGTTTTGTTTTGCTCATTTTCCTACTAGGTCGTTTTGATTTTTCTAAATTGTTTTATAAAACGCTTTATATTGAGGACATTGCATTTTTATCATTGTATATTGCAATCTTGCCTAGCAAAATAGCTTGGTTTTTTGTTTTTCAAATTCTGAAAGAACGGTAAAGTTTATAATTAAGTAGAAGAAACAGTACCCGTTTCTCCCCTCCCCACCATGAGTTCTGCTCTCAAAAGTTACCACTTTTAATATTGAAGCTATTTCTGTAGATACTCGCCTGCAGGTTGCCAAGCTCAGTGCTTATCTTACGTCGTAGCGAGAGATTCTATAGGCAGCGGTCTCTGTAGAGAGTGACCCCCTGTGTGTGTAAATTGTTTGCTCTTTGCTTCTGAGTTTCAGAGGGACGCACTTCTCCGAGTCTATTCCGCAGCATTAGAGACTTCCCATGGGGAGGGGGTTGAGACATGCTTTCTGTGACCTGTTACCTCTGGGGCAGAATTCTGAGTGTCCTCAGAGGCCTCTGTTGTGCAGGCTGGCACCTGAGGGTGGGCTCCGCTGCCGCGTCCAGCGTCCGGGAGGTGCGGCCCCCGCCGCGGGGAGCTTTGTTCTGAACGGGGTGCTGCTGCTTGTGGCCACTGCGCGTCTGCATTTGATTCTGGAAGATCCTCAGTCGTGCTCTCGCCTTTCCCCGTGGAACTTGTCGTAGCTGCGTTAGCATCTTGACTCTGAGCTGTGCCCTGCGCCCGTCTCCGTCTGGTGACGTTCCGTGTCTCACTGAGGTCTCCTCCTCCCAGAAAACTCAGTGTCTGCTTGGTAGCACCTCGCGCCCTTTCTGTCCAGCCTCTGCCTTTTAGTTTCCTCGGGCCTCCTCCCTCCTTGGCCCCCACCAGCCGGCCCTTCAAGGATGCCCTTTCCCTGCTGTCTGCAACTAGGATACATGGTCTGCAATTGTAAATGTACTGAAGGGGACATGGCGAGTCTGATCTCTACCTGGCACCCAGTTCTCTAGTTCACAGTTCTCACTCCTCCCTCTAGAGATCCTGTCTGCATATAACATACATAAACACAGAAGGGCAGGTCCGTACGCACATACATACCCAGACGTCGTACGTGCAGAAGGTGTGTGTCCCAGACCCGTGCAGGCAGCTGGTAGCACCGCTGGCATCTTGCCGAGGGGTTGGCTCATCCCTGCAGCTCCTTCTGCCCCCGGTGTGGACGCACCGTCCGCCTGATGAGGCCTCGCTGCCCGGCGTCCGGGCCGCCCCCTGGGGACCCCGCAGGGCATTTTCTCGCTCGTGCTTTCGGCACAAAGATGCACTTTGCTTTGAATCACTAACCTCTCTCCTGTCTTCCATTAGCATGAATAATTTAGTTGACTGTCAAATGATTAGGGTACTTAGAAGATATAAACATTGTTGAACAAGTGACCAACCAAACTAAGTAACCGACGTTTCGCTGGTGGTTGACGAACATTTTTCACATTCTGGAAACGACGACGTGTGTGGCTGTCGGCAGCCTCAGCTGTTACCTCGCACACCTGGACCGCGTGCGCGCCCCCGGGGGCACTTCCCCAGCAGACCCCCGTACAGGACGCGGGCTTAGCAAGCCCCGTGACGCCGCGGCCGCTTCCCTCGCACTCCGAGGAGTCTCCGCGGAGTTTACAGCTGAGCGCCCTCCCGACGGATCGAAGCCCGCTGGCGGGTGGGTGCTGAGCCCGGGCTGGGGCCTCTGGTCGGGCTCCGTCCAGAGAACGGAAGGCCCGCCCCCCACGGTCCCTAACGCTCAGCGCGCGCGTGGAGGAACCGCCCCGTCCCCGCAACCACGGGGGCACGGGCAGCCGGCACGTGGGCCGCGCGCTGCGGAGCCCGGGGACGGGGAGGGCGACGGCGCCTCGGTCTGCAGCGCGTGCCTGGAGTGTGTCTGCGTCGTGTGCAGGGGTTTCTAAATTGAGATGCAGGTGATGTGTGACCCTGTGTGAGTTACAGGTGTACAACCTAGTGACCCGGTTTTTAAAGGTTATACTCCACGTACAGTCACCACAGAATACTGGCCGTGAGCCCTGTGCTGTGTGACATCAGTGTGGCCGGGCGCCCCCTTCACACCAGGACGGCCCACCCGCCCCCTCCCTCCTGTTTCTGTGTCCTAGATCAGCGGTGGGGCCACCTTCCTCTCAGGCCTCTTCAGCTTGAGAATCTGTGAGCTTGTGGAGGTGCTGCCCGGCGACAGGCCCTGGGATTTGGTTTCACAGTTTGACCTAGAGGCCTAGACTGGGTTATGAAATCAGTTTCCTCCAGGATTACCAGTTTCTCAATAAACTCAGTGTTTTAAGGTTATTATGAGCTCTAAAATTTAGGGTGGTTAGAAAGAAAATTAGGCTTTTTAAATTACATTATAATCGAAACCTTGGCCTGGCCACGTCTCTCGTTCTTCGAGACACACCAGACTGAGCCGCTTCCCGTGCAGGGCTCCGAGGGCAGGGCCGCACCTCCTCTTTGTGGCTTGGAAGTAAGGCCCACCGTCCCGCCACCCCCAACGTCCTCTGGCAGTGGTGACCCTCGGTGGTGCCCCGTGGGGGGCTCTGGGGAGGCCCCCCCGAGCCAGGGCCATCCCCACACGGCCCAGCGTGCATGCTTTTTCCTCGGAAGCAGCTTCCAGACACGGATCCAAGCCCTTCCTTGGGGCAGAGTGACAGCCCTCGGCCCCACCGGCAAGGGGCTCCGGAGTGGGGACCTGCCCTGGCACAGAGCGTGGCCTCTGGCTTTAGGTGGCCGGCCCTATGCGCTGACCTCTTTGATCCACGTGAGGACACGCACTCGTGCAAATGACGCTGGGGGTGGCAGCACTGCAGTCACATCACCTGGTGCAGACGCCGTGGCACTGCAGTGAGGTGACAGCAGTCTTTTCCTGGTAAAATACTGGGATGCCTGACCTAAGGAAGAGGGACATTTTTTCCCTGATGTTTGACCTTAAATACCTTTAAAAAGTAAACACATTAAATTTTTTTTATTAAAGCATTCACATGCCTCAGGATCTGGACTGGACCAGTACCCTCAGGTTACGTGGCCTCCACAGAACCCACCAGAGCGCTATGTTGCATTCATTTCTGATTTTCAGAGATATTCTGGCATGATACTTCCTTTGCCCCCATCACTGAAATGGTGCCTCTCATTTCTCGCCATGCAGTGTTAATGTAATTTTTCTTGTTCAGGTAAAATTTGTGTTTTGATCCTCTTTTGGACCAAGAATTGCCCTGGGGAGAGGGGGACAGCTCCTGCTTCCTCCCGGCGCAGGGACATTATAAACAGACACTTCCTGTAACTTGGGTTACATACTTGGCCAGAAAAATTTGAGATGAGAAATTTGCATCTGTTGCATTTGGATAATTAGAGTGCTTAAAGCTAGAGCTTTATATTTGAGGAAAAGTAAGAGTAAATGCAAATGATAGTCTGTTTTGGTCTTTACCTTTGGGACGTGCTGCTCAGTATCTTAAGGTCACAAACTGTGAGGCTGCTGAGGTCAAGGGATGGCAGCTTAGAGGGTTTCAGTCGGTCAGATAAGGCTCTGTTTCCCTGATCCAAAGAGACGAAGCTTGCAGGTCTAGTTGTTTTACTTTATTTAATTTTTTAAAATTTTTTGGCTGCATTGGGTCTTTGCTGCTGCACACAGGCTTTCTCTGGTTGCGGTGAGCAGGGGCTGCTGTTCGTTGCGATGCACGGGCTTTTCACTGCGGTGGCTTCTTTTGTTGCGGAGCACGGGTTCTAGGGGTGTGTGCTTCAGTAGCTGTGGTGCATGGGCTCAGTAGTTGTGGCTCTCGGGCTCTAGAGCGCAGGCTTAGTAGTTGTGGCTCATGTGCTCCGCGGCATGTGGTATCTTCCCAGACCAGGGCTTGAAAACGCGTCCCCTGCATTAGCAGGCACATTCGTAACCACGGTGCCACCAGGGAAGCCCTATTTTACTTTTTTCTCCAGTTTTAGGAGATGTAATTGACACACAGCACTGAATAACTTCCAAGTGTCAGCACAGTGACTTGACAGCCATCATCTCATAGACACACAAAAAAGAAAACTTACTTTCCTTGTGATGAGCTCTAGGATCTACTCTCTTAACAACATTCAAATCCGTATTACAGCATTGCCGACTGTCATCACACGTGTCCAGCACTTGTGTATCTTATAACTGGAAGTTCATGCCATTTGACCACCTTCCTCCAGTTCCACCCACTCTCCTCTGGTGCCACAAATCTAATTTTTTTTCAAGATTCCATTGATAACTGAGATCATAAGGCATTAGTCTTTGTCTGTCTGACTTATTTTACATAGCATAATATCCTCAGGTCCATCCTTGTCGTCGCAAAAGGCAGGATTTCATTTTATTTTTTTATGGCCGAGTAACATTCCATTGTATATATGCCACATTTTATCCATCCATCTGCCTGCAGACACTCAGGCTGTTTCCACATCTTGGCTGTTGTAAATAGTGCTGCTGTGAACATGGGGTGTATGTGTCTTTTTTTTTCTTTCTTTTTTTTAGGACTTTTATTGAGATACAGTTAACACACAATAAACTGCAATATATTTGGAGTGTACAATTTGGTATCCCAATCTCCCAATTCATCCCCACCCCCCACCCCCCCCCGCCAACTGTATGTGTCTTTTTGAGTTAATATTTTTGTTTGCTTTGGATCAATACCCAGAAGTGGAACTGCTGAGTCACATGGCAGTTTTTATTTTTAATATTTTAGAGGAACCTCCATACAGTTCTCCACAGTGGCTGCATGAATTTACATCCCACCAACAGTGCATGAGGGCTCCCTTTTCTCCACATCCTCACCAACACTTGTTGTTTCTTGTCTGTCTGATGGCCATTCTGACAGGTGTGAGGTGACATCTCCTTATGGTTTTGATTTGCATTTCCCTGATGATTAGTGATGTCAAGGACCTTTTCATGTACCTGTTGGCCATCTGTATATCTTCTTTCAAAAATTTTCTAGGGAGATCCTCTGCCCATTTTTCACTATATTGTTTGCTTTTTGTTGTTGTTATAGAGCTGTATGAGTTCTTCATATGTTTTGGATATTATCAGATACATAATTTGGAAGTATTTTTTCTCATTCTGTACATTGTCTTTTCACTTTGTTGATAGTTTCTTTTTGCTGTGCAGAGGCTTATTTGATGTCATCCCACTTGTTTATTTTTTATTTTGTTGCCTGTGCTGTAGTTGTGATTTCCCAAAAAAATCACTGCTAAGACCTATGTCAAGGAGCTCTTCTTCTCATGTTTTCTTCCAGGAGTTTTATGGTTTTCAGTCTTAGATTTAAGTCTTTAATCCATTTCAAGTTAATTTCTGTGAGGGGTGTAAGACAGGGTCCACTTTTCATCCTTTTGCATGTATGTGGCTGGCTGTCTGGCTTTTCCATGACCATTTATTGAAGAGACTGTCTATTCTCCACTGAATATTCTTGGCTCCCTTGTGAATTATTGGTTGACTGTATGCGTGGGTTTATTTCTGGGCTCTCGATTCTGTTCCATTGATGTATGTGTCTGTTTTTATGTCAGTACTGTACTGTTTTCATGACTATAGCTTTATAGTATAGCTTGAAATCAAGACGTGTGATGCCTTTTGCTTTGTTCTTCTTTCTTGGCATTGCTTTAGCTGCTCAGGGTCTTTTGTGGTTCCAAACACATTTTAGGATTTTTTCCCCTACTTTTATAAAAAAAATGCCATTATAATCTCAGTAGGGGTGGCATTGACTCTGGAAATGGCTTTGGGTAGTATGGACATTTTAATGATATTAATTCTTCCAACCCATGAACATGGGACACCTTTCCATTTATTTGTATCTTGTTCAGTTTCTTTCATCAGTCTCTCATAGTTTTCAGCGAAGAGATCTTTCACTTCCTCTGTTAAATTTGTTCCTAAGTATTTTATGTTTTAGATGCTATTGTAAACAATATCGTTTTCTTTCTTTTTCATGTAATTTATTGTCAGTGTGTAGAAATGGTACCAATTTTTGAATGTTAATTTTGTAACCTGCAGCTTTACTGAATTTATTGATTAGTTCTAACAGCTTTTGTGGGGGGGGGGGGGGGAGTCATTAGGATTTTCTTTATATAAAATCATGGATTTTACAAGTAGAAACAGTTATTCAGGAGAGCCTTGTTTGGTTTCCAGTTTCCTCCCCTTACTGATGCATACGTATATGTTGTGGTCAGAGGAGACATCTACCATGCTCTCAGGCATCTTGAATTTCCTCAGACTTGTTTTGTGGCCTAAGATATGGTCTATCATAGAAAATGTTCCGTGTGTGCTTGAAGGAACATGTGTTTTGCTGTCGTGTTATACAATGTTCTGCATGGGCCTGTTAGGTTCATTTCATCTATAGCGTTGTTCAGACTCACCGTTTCCGTCCTGATTCTGTCTGGATGACCTATGTCCATTGTTGTGAGTGTGGTGTTATCCCCCAGCTAGTACTGTATTGCCGTTTATTTCTCTTTCTAGCTCTGTAGTTGTTTTTTGTTTGGTTGGTTGTTTTTTATTTTTGTTTTGGCCACACCATACAGCTTGTGGGATCTTAATTCTGCAACCAGGGGTTGAACCCAGGCCCTCAGCAGTGAAAGTGCCAAGTCCTAAGCAGTGGACAGCCAGGGAATTCCTTAGCTCTCTTAGTTTTTGCTTTACATTCATGTGCATAAATATTAACTGTATCTTCTTGGTGGCTTGACCTTTATTGTCAGTCTGTTTGTCTTATATAAGTATAGCTGTCCCTACTGGTTTGGGTCACCATTTGCTTGAAGTATCTTTTTCCATCCATTCACTCTAAGCCTAAATGTGTCTTTAAGACTAAAGTGAGTCTCTCTGTAGGAAGCATATTGCTGTGTCTTGCTTTTTTTTTAATGCAGTCATTTTGTCTTTTTATTGGAGACTTTAGTCCATATATATTTAATAGGCAAGACACTTTGTTAATTGCTTTTTGGCCATGTCATAGATCTACTGTTTCTTGCTTTTTATCCTGCTGTTTTGTTTTTTTTTTAATGTTTTGATCCTTTTAATGTCCTTTGATCCCATATGCTTTGATTTCCTTATGTTCTTTTGTGTAATTACCACAGGTTTTTCCCTCCTGGCTACCATTAGGTTTACATGAAATATCTTAAAATTACAACACCCTGTCTTAAAGTGATAACAGCTTATCTTCAGTAGCATCCCTAAGCTTTACGCTTCTGTTTTTTCCCCCTGCCTCACATTCTAGGTTATTGGTATTACAGTTTACATGTTTTTATATTGTGTCTCCAAGGACAGATTATTGCAGTTATGATTACTTTTAGTACCTTTTTTCTACTTTTAATCCAGAGTTGTGATTGATACACCACCATTACCACGTCACAGGTCGCCTGTACATTCACCTGTACTAGTGAGTTTTATGCTGCCTTCGTGTGTCATTATGATGTTAGAGCCCTTTCACTTGCGCTCACAGAGCTCCCTTTAGCGCTTCCTGTGAGGCAGGCCTAGTGCTGCCAGACTCCCTCAGCTTTGGTTTGCTTGGGAGCATCTGTCTTTCTTCTTATTTCCGAAGGACAGTTTTTCTGGTGTAGTGATCTTGGTGGATAGGTTTTTTTTAATATTTAGAATATTGTATGTTAATTATAATCCAATAAATAAATAAAAATTTTAATAATTAAAAAAATGTATCTTGAATGTATCATCCCATCTTCTCCTGGCCTGGAAAGTTTCTCTTGAGAAATTTCTCTATAGTCTTATTGGGGGGTTGGGGCATTCCCTTGTGTGTAGCTTCTCTTTTCTCTTGCTGTTTTTAAAGTTCTTTCTTAGTCTTCGACTTTCAACAGTCTGTGTGTCTCGGTGTGGCCCTGTCTGGGCTCAGCCTCTTTGGGGCCCTTTGGGTCTCATGGACCTGATGTCCATTTCTCTCCCCAGGTTTGAGACATTTTCAGGCATTATTGCTTTAAATATACTTTCTGTCCCTTTCTCTCTCTTCTCCTGGAATTCCTGTAACGTAGACACAAGTCCCTCTGGCTTTCTTCATTCTCTCCCATTCTTTCTTTGCTTTGCTCCTCTGACTGGGTTATTTCAGGTGTCATGTCTTCCAGGTCACTGATTGTTCCTCTGCATTGTCAAGTCTGTTTTTGAAGCACTCTACTGAAATTTTTGAGCTCCGTGATTGTGTTTTTCAGTTCTAAGATTTTGGGGGTATTTTTTTGTTTGTTTTAATGGTTTCTACTTCTTTGTTGAACTTCCTGTTTGTTTGTGTGCCATTTTCCTAAGTTCATTTAGTTGTCTGTCTTTGCTGTGGTTCGCTAAACTTCTTTAATAGGGTTCTCTGAATTCTCTGGCAGTTCATAGGTTTCCTGTTTCCTGTGGGCCAGTTACTGGAGCTTTATTCATTCCCTCTGGTGGTGTCACACTCACCTGCTGTTTTGTGGTGCTGCGTTCCTCACGTTGTTTTCTGTGCACCTGAGTGAGTGGGTTCCTCTTCCAGACCTTATAGATTTTTTGTTATCTGGGGCACATCCTTGGGCAGATAGGGCTTGTTATGCGGGTTTACTTTGGGGCAGGGCCACTGCTTGAGCCCTGAGGTTGTGTTGGGTGGGGAGGGTTGCTGCTGGCTGAGGAGGGTTGGATAGGATGGCTGGCTTGGTTCCCTGCCCAAGCAAGACTGAAAGACGGACTCTGCAGATGCCTGGGTTCTGTGGTCAGGCTTTGCAGATGGTCAGGATGGGGCACTGTACTCAGCAGGAGAGGTGGCTGTGCCTTAGCTTCCCTGCCCTGGTGGGGCAGCCGGGTGGGCTCAGGGTCTGCCTGGCTCAGGGTTTGCGGTCCCGAATCAGACTGGACTGTGCCGGAATTTCCTGAGTAGATGGGCCACCGGTTTTGCTCTGCAGGAGTGAAAAGCCTCGGGCTGTGCCCACCACTCAGCTGTCCCCGTAAGCAGGGCTGCTGGACAGACAGCACAGCCTCCTGCGTGCGCGGCTCAGGGCCCGTGGCAGGAGGGCTGAAGGCTGCACTCACCTGCGGGCAGGGCCACGGGTGAGTTTCCCTCCCCAGGAGCAGCAGATGGTAAGGCTCTGTGTGGCCTTGACTCAAGCTGACCTGTGCCCCAAGTTCCCTTGTCGGACGGTGCCGCTGGCTTTGCTCTGTGGGTGATGAGCTCTGCCTGTTGGACTCTGGTGGGCAGGGCTGGGAGCTTTACTCAGCAGCAAGCAGTGCTGTGAATTTGCTTTTCTGCCCAGGCAGGGCGGGAGCAGCCCCGGCGATCCCGGTCAGGCTTTGTGCTCAGGCAGGACAGCGGACGGCCTGTGACAAGACACTCCTGCTGAATCAGTCCAAAAGAACGAGTGTGGGGAAGTCAGGGACGACAGTTCACTTTCTTTCTAGGATTCATAGGTTTTCTTCCCGTGGGGCAAGAAGTACTGAGTTATGCCACAAGAGAAAAATAATTCTTTTTTGTTCTGTGCTGAAATTCATTTTCTCATCTCTTTAGGCAAACTCTTGGGTACCACGCAGAGTTTCATAGCACACCATGTTTGTCTTCATTTTGGGGCTGTCACTGTCTCCCTGGTTCTCATCTCAGTTATAAAGGATTTCTTACCCCTGGCCCTTCTTGGCCCTAGGACGCAGATGGAAACTTCCTCACCCCCATGCCGCCAATGGCACTTCCACTCCACACAGCCCACGGTTCTAGTTCAGCTCAGAGAACTTCCCCACGGGCACCTGACATCAGGGCAGAGCCCCTCAGGCTGGGACGTGCTGGGTGGCTGCGGTCACGTCTGCGGATGACGGTCCCTCTCTGGGTGCGGCTCGGGTGTAAATGGGGTGCTGCAGGCAGAGCAGGTTTGCCAGTGATGGAGGGGGTCTGACTTTGACGCATTCTTTTGGGACGATTAAGCCTAGTGTGACGGCCGTGCTCCTGGAGGATGTGCCTGGCCCAGGGTGGGTCACCTCCAGGCTGCGGGCGGGCCTGTTTGCCCCACACTGTACGTGAGTTCACCACTCAGAATGCTTCACTGCTCTCTGTAGCTGTGCCACGACTTGTCACTTACGAGTGTGATTTCAGCCTCTTTCAGTTACTCAGCTGCCGGCAGAGAGAGCTTTTCTCACCTGTTCTCTCTTTGATGTCTTCCGGGTGCCTCTGGGGTGCTGTGTCAGCTGTGACCTGGGACGTCTGCTGTTGGGGACGTGGAGCCTCACGCTTACGTCACCTGGCAGGTTTTTCCAGCCCTTGAGTGACATGCAGCAGGGGGACAGGTGTCCTGAGTTCCCACACCCAGAGGCCGGGATTCACACGCGGGGACAGATGTGGCATCTGAGGGGGTGGGGTCACCCGCAGGTTCTGAGCCCTGCTGGACGAGGGGCGCCAAGGCCCGCGGTGGAGGGAGAGGCGGGAAGGCGGAGGCGGCACCGGGGGCAGTGTCCAGTGGGAGGTGTGGGTCTGCGGTTGGCTGCAGCTCAGTGTCTGGGATAGGCCTTCACGCTCTCCATGGTTAAGGCGGTGGTGACACCCAGAGAGCCCTTTGCCTCCCTCATCCCTGCACCTGCCCAGAGGGCGGGCGGGCCTGTGAATCCCAGTTACAAGGGAGAAGCAGCTGGAGAGGGAGGGTTCAGAGGCAGAGGAGAGGGGAGGCGGGGAGGATGCCGTGACACGTTCCCGCAATGCTGACCTCCTGTTCTGAACTCGAGAGGGCACGGGTGGTTTGTGTTGAGGTTTATATTATTTTAAATGTTTTTAGGTGCTCCTTTGGTGGTGTTTTTATTTCTAGTTTCCCCCAAGCTCTGGGACCCGCATCTAAGACTGACCATATCATTTAGATCATCTCGGTGATTTGTGGTAAGTTTCTCCTGTAGGCGAGGGCGTGGCTGCAGCAGAACTTTCCCCTCCCCAGTTTTATTGAGAAGTAACTGGCACGCATCACTGTATAAATGCCACACGTGTAGTATGATGGTGGGACTGACAAATGTCGTGAGGTGATGACCAATCCGTTACCTCGTGTAGATATAGGAAAAAGAAAGAAAAAGATTTTTCTTCTTGTGATGACAGCTCTTAGGATCTACTCTTAGGGTCTACTCTCTTATTAACCACCTTCCTGCACAGGCAGAGCGCGGGTTCCGTCCAGATCACTGCAGTAGAGCAGGTCACACCAGGTGCTGGTTTCCCAGTGTGTAGTCTGTTAAGTGTGCAGTAGTATTATGTCTTTAAAAAGGTAAACACTTTGGGGCTTCCCTGGTGGCGCAGTGGTTAAGAGTCCGCCTGCCAATGCAGGGGACACAGGTTCAATCCCTGGTCTGAGAAGATCCCACATGCCGCAGAGCAACTAAGCCTGTGCACCACAACCACTGAGCCTGTGCTCTGGAGCCCACGGGCCACAACTACTGAAGCCCGCGTGCTCTGCAACGAGAAGTCACCGCAGTGAGAAGCCCGTGCACCACAACAGAGTACCCCCACTTGCCGCAACTAGAGAAAGCCCACGCAGCAGCGAAGACTCAATGCAGCCAATAAATTTATTATGAAAAATAAAAAAATAAACCTTATTAAAAAAAGGTAGACACCTTAATTAAAAATATATTATTGCTAAAAAAACATGCTAGCCATCACCTGAGCCTTCAGCGAGACGTAGTCAGCCCTGGAGGGGCAAGCACGGCAGGTTCAGCAGCTGTTTGTTTCCTGTGCCGTGGATGCTCTCACACCACTGCTCACACGTGGCCTCCTGGTTCAGGGTTCAGTGCTGCTGCATTTTTAACATTTCAAAGCACTTAAAGCCAGGTCTGCCCCATGGGAGCTGCCGTCCTCCATCACTCCCCCCCACAAAAAAAAAGGGAAACCAGCACAATGTGTGTCATTTTGGGCTCCAGGGGCATCAGAGTGGCTCAAGGGAAGGTATTTGACAGGCAGCTGCTGGAGATGTACTTCCTTTTCTCCATCCCTCTCCTTATTACTGTATTTCTTTGAATCAGAGATACCAGGCATTAATTATATCCTGATTTTAGAAATGAAAAAGTACCAAATCATTTGTCTTAGAGTAAAGATGTGCGGTTTACTCTCAAAGTCCACCTGGAGGTGAGTGCAGCCCCACGCCCTCCCCGTGTCGGGAGCCCGCTGTCATCCCGGCCTGTCTGGCTGACGTGTGGCCGCCGACCACCTGCTGCGCACCGTGGGTGCCTGTCCTCGGCCACACAGAGGCTCACCTGCAGCCGCCAGGAGCAGGCACGGCCGGTAGGAAGGCCGCGCCACTTCTCTGCTGAACGTCCGCTCCGCCGTTGCTGGGTTATACAGCTGTGACCTGTCCGTTCACTGCATCAGGTCTGATCTCTTCTTAACCTTTTATTAGGTTCAGGGAGCTGGTTTCCGAGGCTGGAAGGAAGTGACGTCCATGTTCAACAAGGATGACAAGCAGCAGCTGCTGGAGCGTGGGGAGCCCCCCGCGTCCCGAGGGTGAGTGCCGCCGGCCCGCCGTCGGGGCTGCCGGGCGCGGGGCGGTGCGCGCACACGAGGGTACCGATTCCAGCTATAAGCACTTTGAAAGATCATGGAAAAGTGGAAAAAACGCTTCTCTGACCAGCTCTCAAACTTATAAGTTGTAAGTTGAACTTGCGAGCCTAAAGCAGCTGTAGCCATGCTTAAGGTTTGTAGTAGTTTCACAAAATCAAGGGAAAAACCCAGTTAAAAATGCAAAAATTGATCCGGGTGCCCCCTCCAAAAAACAAAAAAAAAAACAAAAAAAAAAAGCAAAAATTGGGCTTCCCTGGGGGTGCAGTGGTTAAGAATCCACCTGCCAATGCAGGGGACACGGGTTTGAGCCCTGGGCTGGGAAGATCCCACATGCTGCAGAGCAACTAAACCCGTGCGCCACAACTACTGAGGCTGTGCTCTAGAGCCCGTGAGGCGCAACTGTTGAGCCTTATGTGCCACACCTACTGAAGCCCATGTGCCTAGAGCCCATGCTCTGCAGCAAGAGAAGTCACTGCAATGAGAAGCCCGCGCACCGCAACGAAGAGCAGCCCCTGCTCTCTGCAGCTAGAGAAAGCCCACACAGCAACGAAGACCCAATGCAGCCAATAAATAAATTCATTTTAAAAATGCAAAAATTGATTGTAAACTGTAAAAGATTTTAGAAAACTGAATATATTTAAGCTGACTGCTGCTTTTTTTATTATACATATTTTGAAATTCTAAAAAATGTATTTAGGGCAACCCCTGGTGGTCCAGCAGGTAGGACTCTGCGCTTTCACTGCTGTGGGTGCAGGTTCGCTCCCTGGTTGGGGACCTAAGATCTCACAAGCTGTGTGGTGCGGCCAACAACAACAAAATGTTTTTAAAGTTGAAAATATAAATTTAGTGATGACCTAATGGCACGGCCAGCGGCAGGCAGCGCGCGGTGCGTCTGACCGTAGAGAGGCTGCTCCTCGGAGGACCGGGCGCCCCGGCGGCACGCACAGCCCCTCCCCGCCGCCGACCCCGCGGTCGTGACTCAGGAAGTGGCTCTGTGAGGCCCGTGTGAGTCGGTCCTCTTGGTTGTCGGGGTGGCAGCTAACACGTCTTGAAAACACGCCTGTCCCAGCGCCTCCGTCCAATTGAATGAGTCTCTGAAGGGGTCGGGCTGGATGCCAAGTGTTTCGCCGCCGTGTCCTGGGGATGCTCCCGGCAGCCAGGCTGGGGGCCCACGGCCGCTGCAGCACGTGTCCCGCGTGAGGACGCGCCGCCATAGTCGCGCGCGGGTGCTCACGGCCCAGGGCGCGCAGAGCGCCTGAGGCCGCGGCTCTGCCTGAGCCTGTGGGCACCCGACTTGGCAAGTGGGACGACCCCCGTTTCTGAACCTGGACTCGGGCTGCTTTTCTCACGGTTGTTCAGAGACGAGGCCTTGCGACAGCCCGCCTTTCCCGCCTCCGTCCCAGGGCGGCCTTGCTGGCGTTGTGCCACGCGGGGCACCTCCCCCGTGGTGTTCACAGGCGTCACTGATCCTGTAGTGACGCATTTCTCCTTATTAATATTTCAAGTGCTACATATAAACTGGTGTGAGTTTTCTAAACAAGACTTTCTTAAGAACCTTTTAGTTATAAAATAAACACGACTTGAGGCCCTGAAATGATTGATCACCAACACTTAACTCTTTCATCTCCTGCAGGACTAACTTACGATTAAAAGAGGAGTTGAAGACAGAGAAGAAGTCTGGATTTTGGGACAATTTGGTTTTGAAACAGAACATACAGTCTAAGAAACCAGATGAGATCGAAGGTTGGGAGCCTCCAAAACTTGCTCTTGAAGACGCAGCAGCTGACGCGGGCGAGCCCGTGAGTGACCGTCTTTCGGGGCCGGGCTGGGAGGAGGAGGCCAAGGCCTCCAGCAAGTACACCAGCCTGGCGGGCGCAGGGGGCAGCTCACGCTGGAGCCTCAAGTCGGCCGGGAAGCTGGTCAGCATCCGCCGGCAGAGCAAAGGGCACCTGACGGACGAGTGGGAGGAGCTGGAGTGACAGCGCCCCAGCTCCCGCGTGTGCTTCAACCAAAACCTGCCTAATTTTGCAGCTTTGTATCTCATTTCATTCAGAGTCCTAGAGTTTGCTGTATCATGGTGTTTTTCTTTATTAGAGTATCAAGTTTGGCCTATCCCAGGTGAAAAGCACAGAGAATCTGCTCCGTGCTCTTTTATTTAGACTTTCCTCTTCATGTGCTGATTTAGGAAATTCCAGACATCCTGGGATTTCCTGGTGGACACACACAGGGACTGCACGTCGACTGCCTTATTGTGGAAACGTCCACTTCCTGTTGTCCACGTGTCGCTGAGACTGGAGACTTGACGTTTGCTGCTGTCCGGGAGGAGCACAGCGGTGATTTGCATTTTGCCACAACTGTCTTCCCATGTCCTCAGTTGCAGTTCTTTGTTCAGTGACTTGGTCCCTTTCTCTGCATGTAGCACATACGTGTAGTCTGTGACACAAGAATGTAGCAGCTGTGCAGTTCTCTTCTGTTGCCGGAAACCTGCATTCCAGGTATACAGTGAATCTTCCAAAGGTTATGTTATATTGTTAACTCTTCTTTTGTATTAAATTTTAAAATATGCAAGCAGGTTCAACCCTGGAGAAGGGAAGGCTGTATCTGACCGGCGTGAAATGCACTGTCTGCAAACACATCGTCTCCTGCTCCCGTGAGCGTCTTAGATGGTGATAGTAGTTCTTATCATGAGGTTTTATTTTTACTTCTTCTGAACTTTTAAATATTGACCTTTCTTTTCTTCTAAAACTTTGTTCTCTGTTTTTGATTGCAGGTTAAAGAAGGCTATAAAGCATAGATCAGTTTTAGTAACTTGACAGTTTTGTTTGGAAAACATTAACTTGCTCATTAGAGTTAAACTGTATGTAAAACGCTGAAAGTGCCTCTTTTCTGTGACACCCAGGCCTTTGTTTTTCCAAAGGAGAGACTGTTTTGGACCCTGAGAAGGCTGGTTTGGGAGCATCCCTGAGGCCTCTCTCGTGTGTCTCCAGACTTGCTGTTGTCTCCTTCCAGACTGGCCCCCGGGTCGGGTGCCCAGGCACGTGTGTCCCTCAGCAGGACAGCTCTGCTCGACAGGAGCGACACGTGTCTATCTCAGGTCATGGTGGCTTCACAGAGAAGGTATAGGGGTTTTTTGGGTTAAAAACAAAAAACTCCAGTTACACTGTGCATTCCTCTCTTGTAAAAGCCACTGTCCTCAAGGTGTTCAGTGAGCAGTTCTGTGCTGTTCCGCGTAAGGGGGTGTCATTTAGCTTTTCTGTGGACTCTGGGGGGTGAAGGGGGTGACAGTGCCTGCCTGTCCTCTGCCATTTCTCGGTCAATCATCTGTCGACACTCTGTCCTCTCCCAGCCATCTGTCTGCAGTCTGCACCTCTCCTCTCACTGTCTGTGTCTCTGTCATATCTCTGTCGTGTCTGTCAATCACCTGTGGCCATCTTTTCCCAATAGACAAGAAGTCTGCTTCACTGAGCCTTGAAAGGGGGACATGTAAATGGTAAAATCCAGTTTGTGTTAGAACCTTGAAATGGTTAATAGCGGAGCTGAAAACCGTGTTTCCTCAGGTAAACAGTTCAGGACACAGACTGTAGTCCTTCTCCCTGAACAGATGCTCGCGGTGACTGCAGACGAGCTCCAGGCCGTCATCTACTCGCGCCTCACGGCAGGAGCTGTGGGCTTGTCTGGTGCTGGTCCTGTGTTGAGTGCAGGGAAGCAGGCCTCGTGCCTGAGGCTCTGGGCGGTGCGCTTGGTGTGGGGGGGGACAGCGTCTCCGCTTTGGGGGGGCCTGCGCCCGTGTGCTGTGACGCTGAGTGCCTGTGGCTCCTCTCGGTGACACGTACGTGACGCACAGTTGGTAGAACATCTCCTCACACCATTGCGCCTCGAAACCCGAAGACAAAAGCAGACCGGGGTTGGAATATGCACGTAAATCACACTTTTCTTATCTACAAAGATTAATATATAAAAATGAATTTTTTTCTGTTGTATCTGATTAAATGAAAATAACTGCTTTAATATATTTAGTGGTGTGCTTTGGGGGAAAGATATTTTTTCTTGATAGAATTTACCAAAGTGACTGTTTACTAGCTGATGAGAGAACAGGTTTGTTTGAATTCTGTAAACACACAGCTTCTCTGTGAAGTGTCTGCTCTTCTGACTGTTTTTAACAGGAAAGTGACTGGCTTCAAAGAAGGTTGAATTCATCCTCAATGCTGAGGTTTTTAAAAATAAAAACATGGTTTATATCATCTGTCAGCTTGCCCAGTTACTGGCATCTGCTTCCGGCGATGTAGTCACCAGAGCGGACGGCACCCCTCTCGACACTTCCACTCCCCCACGGTGCCAGTGAAATGTGCAGATTCATAAATAAACGGCCAGCCTCAACCTCCGTTGTCAGGGTGTATCTTTTGTGTATTTGAACAGCCTTTGGATGTGCCTGGGAACAGCAGGCGCGGCGCCGGCCCCGCATCTGTGCCACCCGCCCTGGGCCCCGCTTCCGATTTTATTGCAGTGATGTCACACATCAGAGCCTGAAGCAAGCCTCCCCCTCGGCCCCCAGCGGACAGCAGCGCGTCGTGCTTTATAATCACCTTCATCTTGCTCATCTTCACCTTTTGAAAAGTTTTCCATCTCTTTTTCCCAAACAGTGGCCTCTTCTTTTGGAGAGAAACCCTGACTCCCCTTAGGAACTGGGTGACCGCAGTGCCGGCTCTAGCCAGGCGGCGAGCCCACACCCCACCACCTTCCTTTCCTGTGGTGCGGCTTTCTGCCTCCCCGCCTCCCCCAACCTCCTGTGCTTGCTCTACACCTGCCTCTGGGGCCCTGGTGGGTCCACGGATGCTTTCAGACCCCAAACCTCAGATTCTGACTCCTGGATACGCGTCACCAGGTATTTCCCAACTGTTGTCACAAGCCAGGGACTTTCTCGTCTCTCTCCCAACTTTCTTCTAGCCACTTATCTACGTTCTAGTTTTTACAGTTATTTCTCAGTTGATATTTGATAGAACAAAAGATGGGCAGAACACCACCTGAGAAGCTTTAAAGAAATGAACTGGCTAAAAATCTTTTTAACTTTCTGAGGGGGTTCATACGGTGCTGAGTGACTAACCAAGGAAGCTGCTGCCGCCACCCCTTTCTTTTTGGCAAAAGAGCAGTTCTGGGTGATGGATGTGGGGGCAGAAAGGCCCTCCGAGGGGGTCCTCCCAGCACCTGTGCCCAGAGGACAGACGCTGTCACCTCCTGGTAGTTGCTGCTTCACTACACGTCTCTGATAGGGCTGCGACCTGCATGTGACGTGTCATGGTGAGTGCACGTCCTCACGGATGCGCAGGACCCAGCCTGGTTCCAGACTGTCTGCAGGGCACCTTGTGGGTTGCAGGGTCCCTCGGGGCCCGTGGAGGGGCGGGCATGGAGGTGGACGGCCACGCCCAGTCCAGTTGGTGCTGGCCAGCTGTTACGTTCAGCCAGTTGAATGCAGCTGTTTTCAGACTACGCTATAACCTACATGCACTTCAGTTCATAGCATGAGACGTCACATTGCAACGAAACGTTACCAATATTCGCCAACAAGGTGATGAACTATTGATAGGTTTTGCCTGCTACTGAAAGAGGTGACATTTCTACTGAAAGCAAGCACCTCAGGATTTGGCAAACATTTGAGCTGTGGCTGTTAGGAACAGGATGGTGAACACCAGGGTGACTCCCAGGGTGTGAGGTTTCACGGTGGGTCTAGAAGGAGAGCCCCCTGTATTCTGACACTCAGAGTCTGTTCTCTGGGTATCGGCCAAGTTTCTCATTGTGTCCCGGGCCGATGTCACCTGTCTTCTGGTCAGCATTCTCTCTCCAGGGTCTGTCGCCTCAGTGAGTGGGTGGACAAGTTTATGTAATTAGAAGTCAGTGTCTCTGGTGGACATTAACTCTGGGGGCACAGTGGTTAAGAATCCGAGGTCCCAGGTTCGAGCCCTGGTCCGGGAAGATCCCACATGCCACAGAGCAACGAAGCCCGTGCGCCACAACAAGTGAAGCCACTGCACTGAGAAGCCCACACACCGCAACAAAGAGTAGCCCCCGCTTGCCACAACTAGCGAAGACCTGTGGACAGCAACAAACACCCAACGCAGCCAATAAACTAATCAATTTTAAAAATTAATGTCTCAGCATGGGTTTTCAGAACTGCAGAATTTAGTGACGAAGGCAGGAAAGAATTTTAGCTTTCAAGAGAGCTGAATAAATCTGGAAGGGGGTAGTGATGGGAAAAGTATGATTTGCTTTGAGTTTTCTTTTTGAGAAGTATTTTTCTTCTTTAGAGACTAGGGTTTCAAAATTCTTTTCTCCCTAGAAACTTAGAACTGGTGCAGTAAGCTAGCAGGAGAGGCCAAGAATTTTTGTTCTGTGAGAAATTTCCAAAGCTCAACGTGCAGAAGCACCCTAAAGACCAGTTTCCCTTGGGAACCAGCAAGCAGGACCAGATGAGGCACTGCTCTTCCCCCAGGAGACCCACTGCTCTAATACTTCGCTGTTTCTCTCACTTTACAAGTTGGGTGCTTACAGGTCTTCAGAGCACAGTGTGAGATAAAATACTGGAAAGATATCAAAATGTAAGCAATTACCTTCAAGGAGAATTATGGGTAGCATTTTCATTCTTTGGTATACTGGCTTTTTAACAAAACTTTTCACAGTGAACATACATTACACTTTTGTGATCAAAAAACAGGGCAACAGATGTTAAAAAATAACATCTCATTTTTTAAGTGGAAAATATCAAACGTAACCAAAAGAAGAGACAAAATTACATAAATCACGGTTGGCAAACTACAGCCTGCTGGACAAATGTGGCCGGCCCCCGCACTTGCATGGAACACTCACCATCGATGTCCCCGACAGAGTCCAAATCTGAGTCACGTGTGGGTTTTCTATGGCCCCAAAATATCTAACGCCTGCCTCTTCACAGAAAACCTGCTGGACGCTGGTGAAAACTCCTTCATGTACCCATCCTGCCAGCCTCAACAATTTTCAGCTCCTGGTCAATCTTGTTTTACCTGTAGTTACCCCCAGCCTCAACCAAGAGAATTGTGTTAAAGTAAATCCCATAATCCTATAACTTCCTCATCTTCATGTTGTTTAAATTAAAAAGCTGAGAATTTACCAATAAGATGTAACAGCTATAAACATCATGAACAAACATCAGAGCTTCTGAACACATGAAGCAAACACTGAAGGAAGAGGCAGCTCTACACTACCGCAGGAGACCCCAATACCCCACTTTCAGTAGGAGACAACATCCACCATCAGATCAAGCAATTTAACACATGTATTATACACAGCACAAAGGAAGAAACATGGGCATTTCAGCTGATGCAGAAAAAAGCATTTGACAAAATTCTACACTTTTTCATGATGGGAATACTCAACTAATTCTGAGTAGAAGGAAACTGCCCCAACACTGCACAGCCATGTAAGAAGTCCCAGCTGACATCCTCTCAATGCTGGAAGACAAGCTTTTCCTCTAAGATCAGACACAAGACAAAAATGCCCACTCTCAATACTTCCATTCAACACAGATTGGAAGTCTGAAACAGAGCCATTTGGGCAAGAAAAAGCAAAAGCATCTAAACTGGAAAGGAAGTATTAAGATTTTCTGTTTGCAGGTGGCATGACCTTACATGTAGGAAATCCTAAAGATTCTGCAAAATAACAATCAAATCAACATACAAACATCAGTTGTATTTTTATACAACAACAATGAAAAATCCAAAGAGGAAATTAAGGAAATTCCATTTTTAATGGCAAGAAAAAGAATAATACACTTAGGAATAAACTGAGTGAAGGAGGCCGAAAGGAAAAGACACAGATAAATGGAAGACGTCACACGTTCATGGATTGGAAAACTCCCACCCAAAGCAATCTATAGATTCAATGCAATCCATAATGGCATACTTGGTCAAATGATTTTCAACAACAAGGGTGCTAAGACATTCAGTGGGGAAAGGACGGTCAACAAATGTTCCTGGGAAAACCATATATCCACATGCAAGCGAATGAAGTGGGGACCCTTACCTTATACCATTTGCAAAAATTAACTCTGGATCAAAGACGTAATCGTAAGAGGTAAAACTATAAAACTCTTAGAAAAAAACAGGGAGAGAGCTTCATGACATTAGATTTGACAGTGAATTCCTGGATACGATACAAAATATGCAGGCACCAAAAGGAAGAACAGAGAAATTGGACATCAAAATTAAAAACCTCTGTACATCAAAGGACACAATCAACAGAGTGAAAAGGCCCCCTAGAGAATCGGAGAGAACAGTTTCAGGTCATCTAGCTGATAAGGACTTAGGGTCCGGAGCTGCAGTAGTTCTTTCTATATTTAACAACAAAGCCACATACAACTCAATTAAAAAGAGAGCAAAGGGCCTGAAGAGACATTTCCCCAAGTGAGACATATAAACGACCAACAAGCACAGGAAAAGATGCTCAGCATCACTCCTCATCAGGGAAATGCAAATCAAAGCCACAGTGAGATACCACCTCCCACTCACCTGGGTGGCTACTATCAAAAACAAACAAGAAACCCAACCCCACGAGATACCAAGTCTTGGTGAGGATGTAGAGAAACTGGAACCCTCATACAGTGTTAGATGCTGCACCATTTTATACTTCCACCATGGAAGATAGTACAGTGGTTCCTCAAAATATCAAATATACAATTACCACATGATCCAGCAATTCCACTTCCGGGTATACACCCACAGGAAACAAAATCTTTATCTAGAAGCGAGATTTGTACACCATGTTCACAGCAGCCCAAGTGCCCACCAACAGGTGAAGAAACAGAATGTGACCCACCCACACAGTGGAACACTGTTGGGCTCACGCGAGAGGACGTCCTGGCCCACATGCTACAACACGGATGGAAGGACAGACACTGCATGATTCCAGTTATACAGCGTGTCTGTGGGAGTCCTATCCACAAAGTGGATCATGGGGGCAGGGGCTGGAGTTAGTGTTTAATGGGGACAGAGTTCTGTCTGCAGAGATAAAAAGTGTTCTGAAGATGGTGGTGGTGTTTGCATTACAATGTGAATGTACTTCATGCCAGAGAACTGTACCCTGAAAAATGGTTAAGATGGTAAATTTTACGTGTATTTCACCATAATTAAAAATTTTAAATGACATTTGAATTGTCTATGTAGATTAAATAGTAAAAAGCTACTTGCATTTGTCTGTGCAAATTTCTCAAATGACTATCAAAGAAAAGTGAAAACTTTATCCAAATAATAAAAACAACACAGAAGAGCAGTGTGTGTGGAGGATCCCAGCATCCCGAGTGAGAGGCACGTGAAACGCCCTCTCCCGTCCTCAGGCAGCTGTGCTCTGAGCACCTCTGTTCTCCGTGTGGGACTGAGTTGGGGCCGGGGCGGGGTGGGTGGGAGGGGGAGGGCAAGAGGCCTCCCCAGGAACATGCCTAAGAGACGCACGTGCCGACGACACCCGAAGGCACTGGCGAGGGGACGGACCGGGCCACACCGGCCACAGCAGGGGTCAGGAGGGGCCGGCGTGGCCTCGCCACATGCACGCGGCATGTCCCCGCCGGGCCTCCGGGGGGCACGCGGGACACCGCTCTCCAAAAGTGAGGGTCTGCTCCCTCTGCAAAGAGGGACAAGAAAAGGACGAAATATGGGGCTTATCTGGAGCGAGGTCCGAAGGGGCGGCCACACTCAGACAGGAGCAGGTGAGCACAGGCCGAGCGGTGAGAGGACGCTGGGCCTGTCAGCCGAGCGGGTGTCAGCAGCAGCAGGTCCCTGGGCCCCCGGAGGCCTCCCTCCCAGGGCTGCAGATCTTGGGCATCTCACCGGGCAGGGGTCCGATACTGCGTTTGGTGGAGAAAACAGGGAGGGGAGGCGTGAAGCATACGCGTGTTTTCACACAGTTCATGAAGGAAGGGAGGTATATTTCCTAAGCCAAGACATCTGCCTTCTCAGCCACGGTGTTCAGCACGCTTCCTTCTGTAACTGTGGAGAGAAGCAGCAGGTTCGGTTTACAGCTTGTTTATTGCCAGGTTAGGCCCTACAAAGAAGAAAACGAGCTTCAACCAAGACAAAAACCGCCTCATCCTGTTAAAGGCAACGGATTTTCCAAAAGGGAGGATGTGACTCAACTGAAAACACGCTTCTCCTCGGTAACTTCAGTCTCCAGGGAATCATCCTAGTGTTTAAAGGAGCACGCGCACCGGTCCTTCACCAGCCTGTCCCAGGAAACCGCAGGGAACGCCCTCCAGGCGAGCCCCTCCTGGGGGGCTGTCCTCACCCTGATGCCAAAAGCAGACGAAGGCTCGCCAGGAGAGCACAGCTGATCTCTCCTGTGAAAACGTTCAGTGAAACCAGCACACCAAACCCACCACCTGTGTACGGAAACCACGTGGGACGTGGGCCCCGGGACGCCATGCTGCGTCAACATACGACAGTCAACACGTGACCATCTCTGTAGACGTGGAAAGAGCATTTGACAAAATCTAACACCCTTTCACAATAAAAAAAAAACCGAAAACAAAACCTCAACAAAGCAAGGCTGGAAGGGCCAGCCTGGTGTGGGCACCCACAGAGATGCCGCGCACGCACCACTCCCGTGGGCGGGGGGTGGAGAGCCTCCTGGGAACACGCTGGGGTGTGCGCGCTGCTGTCTCCGCGCTCTGGCGGGAAAGCTGGAGAGGAAGGGAGGGAAGGAGGGAAAGAAGAAAGGAGGGCGGGGAAGGAGGGAGGGAGGGCAGGAGGAGGGGGCGTCCAGATAGAAAGCAAGGTGAGAAGCCACCGCTATTTGCAGAGGACACGAAAGATACCACTAGATTTAATGAGTGATTTCAGCAAAGTTACAGGAAACAAACTTAGTCTACAGACACCTTAGGTGGGCGTTTGTATATGATTCTAAAAGCAGCATTTACAGCAGAAATAACATCAAATCCTCCAATACTGTCCCTAAAGGAGGCGTGGTTCTCCACGGACAGTCCTGAGCAGATACACAGCAGACGCCGTGACCCTCCCAGGGCAGCCCCCAGACCTGCCGCAGGACCTGCCGCAGCTCCTCCCAACCCCCGAGCCCCCCAGGTGGAAAGACGTCCCCCAGACGCCACCTCCCGGGGCGGCGGTTCCCGCGGGGGTGGGGGGCTCTGGGCTGGGCCCGGGCCCACTCCCAGCCGTCCTGAGAGCAGGGGGCGTGCAGAGGGCACACCGCGGGGAGTGACGCGGTGCAGCCCGCCTCCGGCGTGTCCCCTGACGGAACGACACTCAGAAACGCCACGCGGACCTGCAGCTCAGGACGACCCCCTTCCTGTTCGTGTCGCTCGATCTTCTGTGAGCGACTGGGCAGGGCCCGGGAAGGCTGTGCCTGGAAGTCTCTGCCGGCCCCCCGGATGTGCCCCGCTCACGGCCCCTGCCCCAGCGCTGTGGCCTCACGCACACCTGCTATCAGTTTTGCCAACGCATGGGTGCGGTTTTGGGTCCAAGCACATCTGCTGCCTGTGGAAACGGGCTAATTAATGGGGGAGAAGAGCGGGACTCTTCTCCCAAGCCTTTTCATGTTGTTATTTGGGGAAGAGACTCATTTCGAGAGGTAATGTCCTCTTAAGAAGAAATTTAAAAAATAAATAAATTAATTAATTAATTAATTAATTAATACAAAAAAGACCAACACCTGAAAAGTAAAACAGGCAAAGAACACACATTAGGTAATTTGCCAAATGCAAAACAAAATACAGAGACAACTGGCCAATACGCTTTCAGAAGACGCGTCCTACCTCACAGCCTCTTCACGTGTCCACCTTCAGGGGAGAAAGATGCCACTGTCCATTCTTGCCAGCACTCTGGAAACATCCTTACAGACATCTGACTCGTTTCCTGGCTCTGCTTCTCGTTTGTCGTAAGGAGACCTTGGACGCACAGAAGTGCACGTGTGCTGGCGCTGACCACAAAGAGACCCGTTCCAGCTGCGCGGTACCAGGTCGCCAATAAAACCCATATTTTCACAAACACTTTTGAAAAAAAGGCTGGTTATAAAATGAAAACAGTATATGTGATGCTTACGGTTTTGTGAAAAGCTTTCACCCAGATACACACACACAGGGAAACGATCATTTGATAATTAAGCACAGTCTTGGCTGTATCCATTCAGCACAGAATGTGGTGCTGAAAATACAGACTCTATTTACAAATATGCGAAACTGCACATTTCCATGTGCTAAGAAGGAAGCAGAAATGACTCTGCTTGGGTCCGTGACCCTGTTCAGCCTCCCTGCACCTGCCGGCACTGCTCATGCCTTCTTCCTGGCGCGCACGGTCCTCTGAGCGGCAGGGGAAGGCCAAGTTTTATTCTTCTAGAAACATTTATTTTCAAAATTTTCTAAAATGTACATGCAATATTTTTAAAATAAAACAATCTTTGAAAGGTTTCAATAAACAATATCAAAATCATTGATACTACTTTTTTCAGTAAGATGCAAAACTGACAAAGTTAAAATTGGTAGATACACATGATTTATTACTTTGCCTGCAAAAGGGGGTTCAGAGCAGTACAGCACAGGCCACACTGGGCTGGCCCCCAGGTCAGGGCCCTGCCTACCAGTGTCAGGCCACGAGCCCAGGACCACAGCCCCGAACTCACGCCTCTGTGGGTCTCAGTCGTCTGCACAATTCACAACCCACTGCTGAGCACCCAGAAGACATGCACATACTTCCCCGGGTTCCTTCCGCATCCAAGAGGATTCACGTGGACACAACCAATACAGTTAAAATACATCCCAAGAAAAATAAATATTCTGCACAATGTCCTTTACAAGGATCAATGATCTGTCCTTACCTCCAATCACTACAAAATCAGGAAACTCATTTGACAATTAAGAAGCATATTCTTGGCTGTTAGTGTCAGTTCAGCATAGGATGTGCTGAAAATACAGACGTTTTTTGACTCATATTAACAAATATGCAAAGCTGCACATTTTAATGTGCTTAGAAGAAAAGAATTTTTTAAAGAAGGAAGTAGAAATGATTTTACTTGGGTTCCCGACCCCATTTCAAAGGTGGAAACAACAGGTGCTCCTGCCTGCAGGTGCCGGCACAGTTTCCCACATCCTTCCACGTCCTCTCCAGCGTGGGCACCAGGTCACAGCTCGGTCACAGAGGACGTGTCCTACCAGCCACTGCCCAGGCCACGGTGGGGCGCAGGGCCCTTAGAACTTGAAGAGGTCGATGAAGTGCTGCGGGGACACGGGCACGAAGCAGCTGTCGGGGTCGGCGGCCGTGCAGGGGTGGCCCGAGTCCTGCGGGAGGAAGGGGTGTCACCACACATGGCGTGCTCCTGACTCCGAAGTCACCAGCTGTTTGTTTAAATGCACCCTGGACCCCACTGCAAAGGTACGTGGACAGGAAGTGACAAGAATTATGAAAACAAAGGCAGCCATGCAGCTTCTCAGGGGAGAGACTTCCTGCAGGAGTTCCCGCCGCAGTGAGTGAGGAGACAGGTGGCCCTGAGTCAGGGGACCTGACGGGGCCCCAGGTCCTGCCCCCTTCCTGGGCGCTCCTCCCGCCGTGGGTCAGGGTCCACCCCGCCCACCCGAGGCCCAGCACCACATCCCACGGCAGAAACGGGGTTCGTGTCAGGAGACAGAGCAGCCTCGGGAATGGGGGCCAGTTAGGCCGGTGGCCGCTGGCTGGAGACGGGACCCTGTGACGAGTCAACACCCTCCCTCTGGTCTACAAGGCAGCTCACGGGACCCCTGGTGCTGGCGAAGCGAGCAGGCCAGTCGCACGTGAGCAGAGGCCACGGCCTGAGGGGCCGCGGCCTCCCGGAGGCGGGCAGAGCAGAAGGTACCTCGAGTAATAAAGCAAGGCGGCAGTCCTTGGAGACAGCAGAGAAAGGGTCAGGAAGGAACGCAGCAAGGGAGGAAAAAAGGGAAAACAGGGTTAGGAAAAGCCAGACTGTGCTCGGGATGTAGGCCTGACGCGCAGGATTCACGAATCGTCGGGCAACTACACCAGAGTCTGCACACGGGGCACCGCCCGGCACCCGGAGGTCCACAGGACCCGCAGGCTGCCCGGGACGCCGACCGTTTCCACTCCCTCGCGTCTCAGACGCACAACAGAGGAGGCTGCAGCGCTAAATGCTCGTCCACACTGTGCCCTGGAAAGGCACAGAGCAACGCGGACACGTGCGGTCCGCACTGGAAACATCCACAGCAGCTTCCCGGAGGCGCCTTCCTCCCTCTTCACTGTCTGAGAGTCAGCTCTGCGGGGCCGAGCGCAGGAGCCGGAATGCGTGCGAGCCCGGGAGCCCCAGCGCCCGGCTCCTGCGTGGACGCCTTCCTGTTGGTTCACGGCGTCCAACTGGAGGTGGGCCCCAGGCTGCCGCGCTCACCACCTGCCGGCCTGGCCACCTGGCCCGGCTCACCCACCCTCGCTAGAGACGGGTGGGCTGGCCGTCAGCACGGGCCGGGGCCAGCGGCCTCCCCGCTCCGGCCACAGACCCGCGGTGCGGACCTGGCCGCCGACACGCGGACACAAAAAAGGATGCGGGGTTCTGGGTCTCAGCCTTCAACTGGACTTTCTGTCCGGCTTCCACAGTTTTAACCAAAGCTCCGTGAAGTCGAGAAACGCAGCCGGAGGAGCCGGGAGGAGGGAACGCAGCGGGTCTCGAGTCCTCGGCCAGCAGCGCAGGAGGGCCGCGCCGCGGGAGCCAGGCGGCCCCTGAGCGGGCAGCGCGCTCGCGCACGACTCAGCTCGGCGACTCCGGGAACGAGGCGCCCGCCTTCTCAGCCCCGGCTCTCCCTCCGCTCGCGCGGGACACCTTCCCACCAAGGCGGGCAGGGAAACGCACCCCGACTCCAGGGAGCGAAGCCGGAACACACAGGACGCTGGGGCCGGGGCGGCGGAGAGGCGGCCCGGGCCGCCGCGCGCCGAGGAGGACGCGTCTGGCGGGACGTGGCGGGCGGCCCCCGGCTCCCCGCGCTGCTGGCCCCCGGCGGCCGGACGTGCTGGAGACGGCGAGGCGCGGCCCCGCGCAGGGCAGGGCCCGGTCCCCTCCGCCAGCCCACGCGGCAGGCCTGCCCCCCAGGAGGCTCCGCGAGGCCAGGCAGCGGGGCGGAGGCCGGGGGGCAGCGGGGGCCCCGCCGGGAGGCCGTCCAGTCAGCCCGGGCGCAGCTTCCCTGGGGGTGACGCCGCAAGCAGTTTCCACCAGAAATCCCAGAGACGCGCTGTTTTCTTTTTAATGTCCACCCCCAGATTCAGAATCAAGTTGGAAGGGCCTCTGGGAGAAGAAGCTGCCACGTGACCCCACCGGGGACCGAGCCAGGCCCTGAGGCCCGCGGCTGCGGAAGTCGAGGAGCTCGGCCTTCAAAGCAAGGCCAGCAGGAGATGCGTGTCCTCAATGTTCATAAACAAAAGAAGCTTCAGGCAAATTCTCCTGGAAACCTAAAAATTACCTCTCAATTAAAAAATCCAGCACCTCCACACCTCTTCTACCCCAGCAGCACCTTCTCACGCCAACAACAGAGAAAGCAGGGAGCGCGTCTCTGTTCACTGCCTCAGAGACAGGGCTCCCCACTCGGAAGCCGCGCTCCGAGAGGCACGTCTGTCGCACGCGGGGCGGAGGCTTCTGCCCAGGAGACACACCACTGCTGCTAGCGTCTCTCTGGGAGAAAGCCGTCTGCTCAGGAGAACAGAGAACCCTGGGGAGAAGCGCGGGTCAGAGCAGCAGCGAGACCGCCTCACCTGCTCTCATCAGCCCTGAAGACGCCTCCTCGTGTGTTTTCCACGGGCACCTGCCCGGGTGTGTGTTTCCATCCCGGTGATTGCGGCCAAGGGCACAAAATAAGGGCTCCCCTCTCTGTCCCCTGACCCCGCGGGCTGACGATTCACCCGTGCCCCCACGGCACGCGCCCGCACCCCTGCCCCAGAGGAACAAGGTTCCAAAGAACCACCGCTGCGGCCACGGAACACATTTCCTTTTTTGCATGGCGTGGAAAAAGCCACACCAGAATACAAAACAACACATCAGCAATGAGGTGACCTCCTGCGGGTCACGCGTGGAGACAGCAGGACCTGCTCGCCTGCAGCTTCACAGGAAGGAAAGCTCTGCGAGCACGGGGCTCACCCCCGACCACGCGTCACAGTTGAGAAAGAGCCACACTGTCATGGATACAAGCTGAAACAAAAACAATTTAATTGTTTCTTTTCAACAGTTTAGAGCTTGCTAGATAACCCATCCCGGGACTTACAGAAGGAAAAGGAGAGAAGTGAGCGGCCCTGAGTCAGCCAGGCCACAGGCTGTGCCCAGCCAGAGCCGGGAAGGCCGAGGGCCAGGCACAGACCCCTGCCAGTCTCGCCACCTTTCTCCCCAGTGAAATGTCACAACATGAAACAAATGCACACTCAAGGCAGACTATGGAAATGACGCTACTTACGGGAGGTGCGCAGACGCACCCACTCCCCTACCCCGCAAGCATGTTTTCTCAGGGTCTGGACAGGAGAGTAAGGGGAGCAGAGGGGCGGGGACGGGCCCCGACGGCAGTGGACACGGCTCAGTCTCCACTGAGCCTCAGGCTCGCTGAGTCTGGGTCAAACTCACGAGACATCTGGGCACCTCTGTGGGCCTCACCTCTGCCCTGGGCTCAGGGCTGTGAGGAGAAGCCCCCTGGAGGCCCTGCTGCCGGAGGTCCTGAGAGTGCAGGCGGAGGCCGAGTGGAGACCAGGTGGGGGGGGTCCCGACCCTCCCCTCAGGCTGAGCCGCCAGAGCAGCAGGAAGTGGCCCCGCCAGGACGCACGCTGAGGCGCCAGCCAGCCGCTCACCGCGCTCGGGCCAGGCTCCCCGCTGCTGCGTCGGGCAAGGGGATGCGGTGGCTGGCCCGACGTCCAGGTACAACCACAAGTTGTTCTACTTTTGTGACCCTGTTCCCCTGCCCCAGTCCTTGGTGATACAACATTATCTTATCACAACTACAACTTCTCATTTTTTTTTTTTACCATTACACGTAGGTGGATCATTTGTCTCTCCAAATTTTAATCCTCAAACTCCAAGAGCACATTGGAAATTTTTACCTTCCAAAAGAGGATGCTGCAGTGCCGGCAGAAGTGCAGGGTGTCCCCGTACTGCTCCCTGGCGGGGTAGTGTTTCCGCAGCGCGAAGTACATCAGCTTCCACTCGATGTGACCTTTTTCTGAAAGGATCAAGTGTCTACAAAACTAGACAAACAAGATTCTGTTCAGAATCAGCAGACGATTTTCACAGCATAGTCTCCTGTACATAACAACTGCATGAAACGTTCAATTATCTGAAGTTACGTGTGGACTGAATCTGTGCAATGGAACACCACGCAGCTGTCAGACTTAAAGGTTCCGAGCTGGGATGATGCCCGCGACGTACTATTAAGTTAAAAACAAGTTACACACGTCGTGTATCTGACAGGACCTGTGACTGGAATACAGAAAGAACACAGCTCCGTAACAAAAGGACAATCCAGATACAAAACGGGCAAAGGACTTGACGAGATGCACAGGTGACGGCCCACGAGCACGGGGGAAGGTGCTCAGCATCTCAGGCGTCGGGCACGGGACGAGGCAGCCCCTCACATCCCCGCGGGAGCCTGTGACCAAGCACGCGGAGTGACAGGTGTGGACGAGGACGTGGAGCAGCTGGGGGCTGCCCGACAGGGCGGCGACTCCACGCCTGGGCGGCTCCCCGAGAGCAGGGGCACCAGGGCGGCCCCGTGGCCTGGCCTCGCCTGCCTCACCCCCTCCAGCGCGTGCCCCTCCGTTTCAGGGCCTGAACCTGCTCATCGCCAGGACGCCCCCGCCTGCCAGGCCCTCCAGAGTGGCCGTGTCCGCCTGTGTGACGGGCACGGGACCCCACACGTCCCCCGAGCCCACGCTGGAGGAGACAGGCGACGTCTGTCCCCTCCGCAGGGCCTCCCCGCAGCAGGAGCGCCTCCTGTCCCCGCCCTGCGCGCTGCTGTGTCACGGATACCCAGCTGCTGCTGCTTCGCTCCAGACACAGCACGGGGCAGGGGCCGGGGGGGCAGACAACGGTGAGCGGACGCAGGGGAGCCCGCCGGACCCCGCAGCCGGCCCTGGCCCTGGGAGGGCAGGGTGCGGGGAGCGACACCCGCCCACGAACCTCGGGACACGCCGCCCGGAGAGAGGCCTCCGGCTCCGCGACAGGAAGGACCCGCTCTTGCTCTGCTGCTCTGTTCTGGGCTGTGTTTAGAATCCCAGCTCTCGCTCAACATGAAAAACAAGCCTTCCCGTAAGTGACCCTAGTCCGTCCCCCGAAGCGGCCAGGCCTGGCCACCGGGCGGAGCCCACACCCACCTGCTTCTCGCCGAAGTGGTACTGGCACAGCTTCTTCCACAGCTGCCGGTCCTCGCTGAGCGCGGACAGCGTCGGGGTCACCTGGCCCAGAGTGACGATGTCCCACCCGTCCGAGAACCTGTACAGGATGTTGCTGAGCATGTTGACGGGAAGGTCACTGAGCGTCAGGCCGCTGTCCACCTGCTGGGAGGAGCCGTGCGCTTACTCCAGCGCGCACGCGCAGGACCTGGCAGTCACGCTGCCGTCTGCGGGCTGGGCAGCGGCGAGGCCGCCCACCCCTCCTTCCTCCCCAGGTCTCTCCGGATCATGCCCCGCGGCGGCCCTGCCTGGACCTGCTCGACAGGCGTGCCCTTCCCTGGGGATCCCGACCACGGAGACCCATGCCCCCCGATCTTGCTGGCTGATGCGGCATCACCATGTGTCAGCTACTCGGGGACAGTGGCACCTGGGGCACGTGGCCTGGCCACGTCTGTCGAAGCCCGGAGAGCGGACGCACCCCAGGTGTCTGCGTCTCACAGGTAGGTGGCTGTCAGAGCACAAGCCCCGCCCGTGGGAACGAGGTGGGGGTGCGGCGCTCACGGCAAGGCTGCCGGGACGCAGGGCGTCAGGTCATCCCTGTAACTGCAGGGCCTTGACTAAGGAATCACTGCTCTTCGTAAACCCCACGTTTATATGGCAAATAAGCGGCCCAGAGTTACGGTGTTCCAAAGTCACCTCTGAAAGCAACCAGAGATAAATAAAACACAACCTAAACACTCTTGTCAATGGGGTCAACATATTTCTTGATGTAAATAGTTACCAGAATAAACAAAAAACATCAAAACAACTGGCGTGATCTGCGTGTTCCTCCTGAACTATAAACACATGTACACACACCACACAAGGTATAAGAAGCAGGAAGAGGGGCGAAAACACCAGCCCTCCAGAAGCAACAGCGGATGCAGAGTCACTACTACACGACTCAGCTGAAATAATCAAACGTTATTTTAGCCCGAAATACCTAATTTCCTGTAAAGGTAAATTCACTTGCCACCTCGTCACCCACAGGGTCAGCTCTTCTTAATAATCACCCCCCCCCCCCCCCCCCCCGCCACCGTCCTTCCAGTGATTCCTATGAGCCATTACAGGGCCGTCTGGTCTGAATCCATCTCACAACAGTTTTTTATGAAATGTAAAGGAAAAACCTTTGGAAAAGCTCTAATCGTCTTTCACAGACGCTTAAAAGTAACAATGGATTTCGTAACATAAAAACAGAGCACACTCACGTGCAGGCCGGGAAATGCATACCTCGGTCATCTGAAGATTCTGCAGCTGCTGCTGCCAGCCGAGAATCGTCTCTAATCGGCAAATCCAGATGTTGATGTTTCCCACCAGAACGGACTTCCCCTCTCCCCTGATCAGAACGCAAAGGGTAGAGCTTAGGTCTTGGAGAAGATCTTTGATTAGGCGAGGGTTCTGGTGGTCATCGAGAACTGGAATAAACAAAAACAAAACAGTGCACAGGTACGGTCAACACCCACTGTTAAAAATGACCTGCTTTCACAACCCAAGGGCCCATCAACAGATAACACAGATAAACAGTGTGATCTATACACAGCCTTAAATGGGAAAGAAATGCTGACACGCGCTATGACGTGGATGAAACTTGAAGACCTTATGATAAGAACCGGTCACAAATGGACAAATATTGTTTGATTCTCCTTATGTGAGGTCCTTCGAATAGTCAAATCCACAGAGACAGAAGTAGATGGTGGGTGCCAGGGGCCGGGCGGGGTTCGTGTTTATGGGGACAGAGTGTCAGCTTTGCGAAATGAGTCCTGCGGATGGTGGTGATGGTTACACGATGATGTGAATGTACTTAATGCCACTGAGCTGTGCACTGAAGAATGGTTAAGACGGTAAGTTTTATGTATATTTCACCATAATAAAAAAAAATGATCTAATTTCACCGCAACTCCAAAATGGCATCATTTTTTGAGATAACACAATTATGATGAGATTTTAAAACGTGTGACATATTGTCTGAGAGTGTAGTTTTCGCTGAGTCTAGTTTTGCCTTTAAAACTGTCCGTCTCTATTTTCTTTTATACTTAATCATACAGAGAACTGATACTTAAAATGTCACATATATGCATAAACTCACTTAAAGTTCCATTTATCATTGGCCACTAACTAACCAAGACAAACATTAAATTAAAAAGAAAATTATAGGCTTATCTGATGGAACAAAGTCACCACCTTGCTAATTATAGAGACACTATATAGCTAAGGTGAGTTGTGACTAATTAACCGTGAAATGGTGTCTTTTTAAAGCTCGGGGAGTCACCCTCTTTCTCAGGGACTCCCCTGGCGGTCCAGCGGTAAAGACTGCATGCTTGCCCTGCAGCAGGCACAGGTCTGATGCCTAATCAGGGAACTAAGAACCCACATGCTGCGAGATGTCGCCCGAAAACAAATTCTCTCTCTCATTACAATATATTCTTCGGTGTGCTAAAGCACCTTTTCAAGGACAACAGCAACAACATCAAGAGCTGAGTGGCCAACCTGAGCCCTTGCCCCGATCCCATCACATTATCTGACACCATTAATACTGGGGGGACATAAAAGAAAAGTCCAATCTCCTTGCATTAAATTTCTAATTAAGACTTAGATCATTAAAAGTATCAGTCATCACCTTACCCTTCTGAACGATTTTATGCAGAACGTTGAAGTAGTTCTTCTGGGCTACACCACTTAGTGAGGTCAGCTGGGACTTTGCGATCAGCTGCAGCAGCTTGGGGAGGGGGGGGAGAGTGACAGGTGAGCATCACCTCTGAAGGGAAGCACCCCCGAGGGACCAGAGAAGAGCGTGCAGGCCGCCAGGATGCCACTCCACCTCCGAGGCGGTGAGGCCCTCCCCACGACGGCTCACGCGGCTGGACGTCTTTAGCGGTCCGTCCAGCGCCCCTGCTGTGCCCTCTCCTCTGAACATCCCGGCCTCACATGTGCTGGGCCTTCCCCAATGGGAAGGTCACGTCACATCTATCCCTCTGTCTGTCCCTCCAGCCGTCCCACCTGATGCGCCCAGCCCTGCCCTCCCACAGCCACTGCCGGACCACCTGGTCTGGGCGCCCGTCCTGCCTCCCGGGCTCCTCCTCCACGGGCACCTGGCGGCTCTCGGCACACGGATGCTGGGACGCGGGCGCCGCCCGCGGGGAGGGCCCGGCCAGGGCAGGGCAGGGCAGGGCGGCTCTCCTGCAGCCTCCGCCCCCGTGCTGCGCCCTCCCCTCCGCGGCTCTGGGGAGAGCGGGCCGTCCCAGACAGCTCACCTGTGTGAGTCTGCAGTGACCCCAGCGCCCACCTCTCTGCACACACTAGGTCTCAGGAGTCCTGCGTCAGCCCCTTCCCAGCTCCCCCACGCCGGGCCTCGCGCCAGACCACGCGCGTCTGTGGTGGGGTCCAGACCTGCCCCCGCCGAGTCCTCGCCCCCGGGACACGTCCCTTCACTTCTTCCCTAACTGTTTCTGCCCAATCTGAGCCGCTCTGGGGAAGCCTTAAACACAGTTTAGGATCTATAGGTTACACCTTCCTGCTATTTCTCTGGAAAAGGAATTTTTCATCCCTCCTTTCCGATCCTCCTGGCTGCCTCTGTTGGTTTCCAGAGGGAGAAAAGAAAATGTTAACTCACGTACTGAGACTGCCAGTTGACTGCGGAAGGTAAAAAAAATTACAAACGTGACAATCACATGATAATTGTTGGGGAAAAAAAATCCCTGTGCACCCTGTCGTATGTTTACATGAAAGTGTCCTGTACTGCAGTGATTACAGGAACAACACTCCAGGGCCCTTCCGGAGAACATCTGGGAACCCAGGCTGCGAGGTCGGTCCCGCGCCTCGATTTTCGCGCAGGAGGCAGACACTCTCCTCCTCGTCTGACCGGCATCCCACGCAGCACCACCTCAGCGTGGACTCACACCCTCTCCTCCCGCCTGCCTTTACAACCAAGTGAGAGACCTGAGGCCAGCTCCCAGCACTGACCCCGAGAGACCGAGCCGCCGGCCCTGGGCAGCAAGTGACAACCAAGCTTCCCAGACGGGCTCCCCGCTCCCGAGACCCTCAGGAACTGAGAGAAACAGACCAGGATACGCAGATACACACACGCCTCTCCTGCTCCTCGAAGGAAAATGAGAGAGGGGAGCCCAAGGGCCGCAGCCCTCGGAGAGCCGTCCAGGGAGTCCCGGGGCCCTGATCCAGGCTGCTTTCCCAGCACAGCCGCTGCCCCGCTCGTGTGCAGTGGAGGGTGCAGGGGCCACACAAGGATGCAGCACACGCCGAGACCAGCCCTGAGAACGCACCGTGCTCCACCACTGCAGACGCTGCGCAGGTGGGCACCGGAGGACACAGGCACTCTTTATTTTTAAACAGAGAAACGTTTTTTAAACTTATTTTAATTTCTTTATGGTAAATATGAATAGACAAAACCCACATGAGCAAATCTCTTTGGGGTCCTCAGTAGTTTCAAAGTGAGAGGACCCCTGAGACCAGGTCTTAGTCTGAGAACGGATATTCTGTCACAGACATGGAATAAGTGTTCCAACTACGCCCTCCCATCATCAACAAGAACTGCAGTGTTCTAATTCCATGTAAAAAAAGTCCTTTAGAAAAGGGATGAACTTGGGGACTTCCCTGGTGACGCAGTGGTTAAGAAATCGCCTGCCAATGCAGGGGACACGGGTTCGATTTCTGATCCAGGAAGATCCCAAGTGCCGTGGAGCAACTAATATGTGCGCCACAACTACTGAGCCTGCACTCTAGGGCCCGCGAGCCACAACTATTGGGCCCATGTGCCACAACGACTGAAGCCTGCGTGCCTAGAGCCTGTGCTCCACAAGAAAAGCCACCGCAAGAAGAAGCCCACGCACCACAATGAAAAGTATCTCCTGCTCTCTGCAACTAGAGAAAGCCCGTGCGCAGCAATGAAGACCCAACACAGCCAATAAATAAATAAATTAATTAAAAAAAAAAAGGGCTAACCTCACTGGCAGAAGGCATGGGGTTGGCACCGTGGATGAGCTAGTTATCTAAAGGGCACCCACCAGAAAGACCGCCACACTGGCGTGTGCAAACACAAGAGTGGCCATGTTAATAGTGACACAGCAAAATTTCAGCTTAAAATGGTAATTAATGTAAAAGTGCAAAAGACAATTTACAAAGAAAACATAACCAGGCATCACCCTCCATTTAGCTACAGAAAACAAAATCTGCTGGAAACGTAATAAGAATTTGTTAAAAATACAAATATTGTGGGAGATTTTTATGTATCTCTTCAAATTTGACAATTCTAAACAAGTAAGGATGTGGAAGAATTAAATAACATAACCACAAAACCTTGTTTCATAAATAAGCAAAAAAAATTACATCCTTCAAACAGAGAATCTACATTTTTCTTATATGTCAATAGAATATTTACAAAAATCAACTATGAAAATGGCCACAAAGGAAAATTTAACACATTTCAAACAAGCAGAGATCGTATGGGCCAAACTCTCTGATGATAATATACTAAAACTAGAATTAAAACGAAGGTACAGAAAACCTCAGCTGTCTGAGATGCCAGGCACATTCCTGAACACCCGGGTCCACCACGTGTCCAGGATGACGGCACGAGTGTGCGGCAAGGACAGAGGGTGACAGTTCCGTGTCCAGGTTCCCTAGTGCAGCAAACGCACCCTCCCTGGGCCGAGCCCGGCGACCGTGCGCCTTCGCTCCTGGGCCCACGCACACTGCCACACGGACCCAGCGCTCCCAAAGCACTACCTGACGCGACTGCCTAATCCCTACCGCACCCCTGCAGGGAGGTGCTGTACTGCCACACCGCACAGCGAGGACCGAGGCCCAGAGAGGAGGAAAGCGACCCCAAAGTCACACAGCAACAAGGAGCGGATTCAGGATGGAAACACAGGTCGTCTGCAAGCTCTGCACCGTGGGCCCCTCTCCACGCTGCCTCCCGTGCACCACACACGTGTCAGGACACAGCGAACAGCTTCAAAAGCCTCCGTGATCCGTAATGTGATTACCTGATTTTAAAAAGTGTTCTCAGTTTTACTGTATGTAACGAAAAAGGAACGTGACCTAACCTCTGCGACAGCAGAAGTTCTCAGCTGGACGCTCACGAAGCCGGAGCAGCGCCGGCAGCAGCCTCGTCCACCGCCTCTGCGTGCTCGGCGTTCACCACTGGGAGGTGTCGGGAGCTGTCGTCAGAGTCTCGCAGGGGCCGGGGCCCCGGTTCTCCTCCCGCCCCCCCAAGGTGAGGGCACCACACAGAGTGGACGCGGGCTGCGTCAAGAACAAGGCTCCCATCTGGGGAACCAGCTCGAGCAGACGGCCTGTGAGGCGTCACCTCTGTTTGGACTGTCCCTCTTTTCCACCCTCTGTGGGAATTAACACCTCGTCTGACTCTCACCCTGGTCACTGACTTCTAATACTGGCAGAAAGGAGGACTGTTATCGTCCATGAGTTGAAATGTGACACAATTTATAATTTCAGTTTTGTTAAAAGAATTCTTAGTTGCTGTGTTTGGTCACATTGTACAAGTTACACCGTTGACAGCATAAGTATGCGGAAAGCTAAAGGAAAATGAAGATGGTACTGGACACCTCCAGTCTCTGTGCTGGTGACATTTCAAGCTTCCAGAGGCGGTGCTTTGGCTGGCCTGCCACCTAGTCAGCACAGTCCCACCAGCTGGACACACCCATCCCGTAACTGTCAGCGCTACAGCACCAAACTTCATTCCCCTGAGGTCAAACTGTCCAGTTAGTGTCCAGTAGTGCTTCCTTCCACGGAACACAGGCGTCCCGGGAGGCCCCCACACGGTCACTTCTCCTCCACGAATCTTGTTCTTCGGAGCATTTACATATTCTGCTCGTTCACTTTAATCCAACACTTTTTAAGGGGAAAAGTACAGGAAATATCTGGAGTAAGCAGCCTACAGCCAATTCTTGAATCAACAAGAAGGACTTTTTTAAAAAATGAAATGTAAATATCTTTGTTGTGCTAAGGAACTCAGAGGGCATCCTTTTATGAAGAATCTGTTTAATAAAAATTTTTATAAAGACCTCCCCCCATTTCTAATCCCAATTTTCTTGAAGAGAGGCGGTGTCTGTAGGTTCAGTAAAACAACTGGCAAACTAATTATTTTAGAGCATCTTACGAGCCAGATTCACATTCAGGTAGAATTTGCGCAGGACATTTACCATGGAAAAAATAACTGGAACAACTCACAGAACCACCTGTTCATCCGTCCCCTCCTGTGAGGGGAGCAGTTCTAGGTCTGTGCCAGGTGCTGGAGGCACGGGGGGTGGGGGAGGGGTGTCCAGGGATCAGTCACGAGACAGCGACCAAGCTGGGCTGTGACCCCTGAGACGGTGTGACGGGCACACAAGAGCTCGTCAGCATGGGTCAGAGAGTCGACGGACCATCCTCTCAACAGTCGCCCTGAACTCAAAAGGCCACCGTTTTAAAATGTCTCCACACGCCAGGGAGTCACCGCTTCCCACAAGAGGAGAAGGTTACAGGATCAAGAAGATCTTTAATACACGGCTCTCTGCGGTCAGGACCGCCTGGGACCTGAGGCACGTTTCAGGTCTTCCGCGTCTCCTCCCTGAATCTGCAGATGGAGCTGGACCTGCAGGGCTGCCGTCCCTCCATCCAAGCCACCCTCCGAAGATCAGCCGCGCCCGCCGCGCCCCTGAGCCAAGCACGTCCAGGAGCTCCTTACACTCCCGCCGCGTGCTGGTCACGGCCGCCTCAGGGCACACAAACCCTGTTAGGTGTCGTGAAGAGGAGATCCCTGGTCAGCAGCTGAGAAAATGAGACAGAATCCAAAACGGCGGGGTCGCCCCCGTACCTACGGCCCCATCGCTGCCTTGCGGGTCCCTGGAGGCTTGTGCACGATCATGGTCGCCCCACGCCTGTCTCCTCGTGAACTGTTCATGCCACACGGTCCTCAGCAAAGATCAAGAAGAAGCTACACATCACACAACCAGATGGTCCAGCTGGAGAGGTCCTCTCCCTTGTCTTCATGATTCCCCTATTTAAAGCACCCAGGAAGCATTTGGGAAACAGGAATTCACGTCTAAAATCGAGGAGTGTTGGGAAACAAACTCCTGGGGTCCAAGTCCCAGGACCCAAGGAGGCGCGTAAAGACAAGCGGACCAGCTCCACACCTTGGGGGCAGCGGAAGTCACGGGAACACCCAAGCGGCCCCGGCCTGCACGCACCGCACCTGGTGCCCCTCGGCGAGGAGGCCCGACCTCCCAGAGGGGCTGAGACACAGGTGAGGGGCCCGTGATGTTAAGAAGAAACGAAAACAAATGACACACACGCCCTCCCCGATCCCCTGCCTCTAAGAGAAGGAAAGCAGGCCCTACCACGGAGGAGGTGCGTCAAGTACACTTGTCACCCAGAGTCACTATGACGGGCCCCGCAAGGGCACAGGGACGGTCCTGCCGGTGGAGCCTTCCAACCCTCCTGGTTCCAGGGACGTGGTGTGACCTGCACGTGTGCCGCAGCCCAGCGGCAAGTCTGCAGGAGACCCACGTGGGCGACAACCGTCCACTCTGAGGCTCCCTGCTCAGTTCACCGCCAGCCAGTTTCAACGATTCATCAGCAAGATGTGTGCTCACACACACTCCAGTGGCAGCAGTCTCCACCCAGCCTTCGCCAGAAAACCGAAGGCCTCCCAGGTCCTGCTCCCTGTAATGTGTTCCACCGTCTGACGAGTCTGCCATCATGTGGTCTCACCCACCATTCACAGAGGCGCATGTTCCACATGTTCAAAGTGAGACGGTGTGAGACGGTTAGAATGCGGTGTAAAGAAGCGTGCCTGGTCCTTCACGGAAGACGGAACGGTGAACGAGCGTGACCACCACTCTCAAGGAGGGACGCGCAGGGTGCACCCGGGGAGGAGTACCGCACTCCTGCACGCTGTCTGCAGCTGCTGCGACGCGGCCCCACGCCAGGTGGCGTACGTCAGCAGCTGCCACTCTCAGGGTTCTGAGGGCGCAGGTGCAGACCCAGGTGTTGGCAGGGCCCTGTTCCGCCTGGCTCAGGGAGGGGCCCTCCTCGCCTCACCCGGCTCCTGGCAGTGCAGGTGCTGCGGGTGTCCCTGGGCCCACCTCTGCCTCCGTCTTCACGTGGCTCCTCCCTGTGACTGTCTGTCTTCTCTTCTTGTAAGGACACAGTCATTGGACGAGGGCCCTTCCCACTCCAGCAGGACCTCATCCTCACTGATTACATGTGCAGACATCCCGTTTCCAAATAAGGTCACTTTCTGAGGCTCCAGGTGGACATGAACTGTGTGGGGGGACCCTGTTCAGGCCCGTAGACTATTTAGAAGTAATTCCTAAAAAACATTATGAGTCCTCTAATACAGGAATACGCAACAGTGAAAAGACTTAAGCAAAACTCTACACCTCAGCTCTTCACGTGGGCAACCGTGCGCAAGACGGGAACCCCTCTGTGGTGCAGCCTCCACGTCTGCCACGCAGGGTGACCCAGCCCAACGAGCCCACAGGAGATCACACGTGGCGAAGCAGGAGGGCGTCCTGCGAGCCGCCGAGCCTCTGGGAGCGGCCTGTGTGCACGTTCCCTGCGGGGCAGGCCGGCCCCCCGCTCGGCTGCCCGACTCCGCGGGCCGAGGCCCAGGCCCATCCTGACCACCGCCCCCAGCACGGCTAATCCTGACACGGGACAAACATGGAAAGACAGCCATGGAGAGGTGTGCCACCTCGAAGGACGGCGGGCACGCGGGTCCGCCCTCTGAGAGGAAGGCGCACGCGCACCTGCCCCCTCTGCCCCCGTCACCGCGCCTCCTCCGCTCACGCCCGACGCCCGCGCCTCTGGCTCCGCAGGCGGGTGGGCGGGGCCCTGCACACACAACGGAGACAGATGCGGGCGCCCCGGGCACTGTGCTGACCTGCAAAGGGCTGCGCCCGCTGCGGGCCTTTCAGAGCTTCCCCGGTGTCTGCAGGGCCTCCAGGTCCGACCGCCGGTCCTGGCGCCCCTCGCGCCGTATCTCCCTTTGAGAGCCACAGCGCAAAACCAGGAAATCCAGCCCTGCTGCATCCTCCTGGTCAAGTCCCTCAACAACCCTTCTATTTTATTCACTTTTATAAGTTTCAGGCGTACACCACAGCGATCGGCAGTTTTACAGACTATACTCCATTTGTAGTTACTACAGGCCACTGGCTACATCCCCTGTGCTGCACCACACATCCCTGTAGCTGACTTACTTCACACTCAGCAGTCTGTACCTCTTCCTCCCCTACCCCTACCCAACAGTGCCTCTTAGAGATCCAGTTCCACCACCAAACCTCCTTCTAAGACACAGAGTTGTTGAAATACCCTTTCAGAATATCGTATGTGCTTCTGGAAAGTCCCAGCACTTTAGTGAAGTGTTCTAAATGGAGAAATACTAGTCTGCACGACCCCAACGTGCGTCAGCACGCCTCTCCCAGGCCCCACCTCTCGTCAGCACCCTAACAAGCGCTTCTGCGGGCCAGCCTGAGCACAGCACGTGCTCACCGCCAGCTCCTGGTCCTCTACCGTGACAGGGGTTAGTAGACGCCGTCTGCACAAGAAGGGACTTAAATACGTCACAGACGACAGGTTCGCCAGCACTGCTGGAAAGGTCTTATGAATTTGTTTTGTTTTTATAAGTGTATTTATTTAATTTATTGGCTGCATTGGGTCTTCGTTGCTGCACACGGGCTTTCCCTAGTTGCGGTGAGCGGGGGCTACTCTTCATTGTGGTGCGCGGGTTCCTCATTGTGGTGGTCTCTCTTGTTGCAGAGCACGGGCTCTAGGCACGTGGGCTTCAGCAGTTGTGCCACATGGGCTCAACAGTTGTGACTCATGGGCTCTAGAGCACAGGCTCAATAGTTGTGGCTCACAGGCTCTAGGCACTCAGGCTTCAGTAGCTGCAGCACACGGCCTCAAGAGTTGTGGCTCATGGGCTCTAGGCACTCAGGCTTCAGTAGTTGCAGCACACAGGTTTAACAGTTGTGGCTCATGGGCTCTAGAGCACAGGCTCAATAGCTGTGGCTCACGGGCTCTAGAGCACAGGCTCAGTAGTTGCGGCACACAGGCCCAGTAGTTGTGGCTCAGGCTCTAGAGCACAGGCTCAGCAGTTGCAGCACACAGGCTCAGCAGTTGTGGCTCACAGGCTCTAGAGCACAGGCTCAGTAGCTGTGGCTCACGGGCTCTAGAGCACAGGCTCAGTAGTTGTGGCGCACAGGCTTAGTTGCTCCGTGGCATGTGGGATCTTCCCGGAGCAAGGAATGAACCCGTGTCCCCTGCGTTGGCAGGCGGATTCTCAACCACTGAGCCACCAGGGAAGCCCGAGGCCTGCTAAATTATTAAGCCTTAGAGATCCTGCCCTGCCAGGCAGCGCCCGTTCTCTGAACAGGCTGTGAATGGAATGCTGGCAGTGAGTATTAACGTCTATTAAAAATGTTTCTCAACAAATATTTTAATAATTAAACTACAGAGGTCAACGCTCCTGACGCCATGCTATGACAGTACAGCACACACAACGGGCCTCAAAGAGCTCACGCGGCTTCCCTGGGCGACGTGCGGGCGGCGCCCAGCAGCTTCCTGGGCCGAGGGCCGCTGGGCGCGGCCTCCCCAGGCTTGGTGCAGAGCCTGGTGTGGGCTGCGAGGGCCACTGAGAGGCTGAGTCACTGTCACAAATAAAACCGGATGCTCCTGTGAGGAGGCCTACATAAAGCTCAAAGAAACCAAACTGTCAGCGCGTAATACCTTCCAGTTATAGGCAAGTTACAATGAGGAAGTTAAGGTAATCAAGGTAAAAAAATCACTATTTACAAGCAAAATAAAGTGAAGTTGGCAGCAAAGTCTCACCGACCACAGGTAGAGAATGATGTACTTCAGATAAACCCATCTTCCATACAACACAACCCAAATAAAGGTACATAAACGTAACGATTCTGAGGGTTTTTCCCCTAAGATGCACCTACTTTAGGAAGCACAGCACGCCTGGCATTTTCATACATCTCCACTGCTGTGCTGTGCTGCTCTCAGGGAGCTTCTCGGCAGCCTATTCCGCCACCACCCCCAGATGTGGACCCCCCTGGTCTGCACCCTCCTCCCGCCCACCCCGCCTCTCCCGGGGGACCCGCAGCTGCTGTTTCCACAGTGCCAGGGAGCCCCCATGGGTGACCCACGTGCCCCACAGAGAGACGCAACCCAACTCCCCCCCCCCAGGAAGGGCTGACGTTGAGGGGCTGCCCGATTTCCCACGGTGCGGACGCCGGACAGACGACCAGACCAGCGCACACAGGCCCCCGGCAGCGGGCTTGGCGGGGGTGGGGGTGGGGGGCTCCCGCCGTGGGGCTGGGAGTGGGGGACGCCCCCTCTCTGCACGGCTGAGGCCTCAGTGAGTGCGCTGACAAACGCGACGAGGTCTATGGCTGGAACGCGAACGATGAGCTTCCCTGACCGTGTTCATCTGGAAAGACAAGTCCGCTCACAGGATGTGGCCGTGCTCCTCTCCTGGGGTGCTCTGCACACAGGCGCCAGCATCCGCGCCCTCCCACCTGAGACCAGGGCACGCCGGCTCCCATCACGACACCGAGCTAAAAGCCCACAAGGCCCACTTCAAAGCTCTTTCGTTTTCCCTTTAATTAATTAATTTATTTAATTTTGGCTGCGTTGGGTCTTCACTGCTGCGCACGGGCTTTCTCCAGTTGTGGCGAGCAGAGGCTACTCTCCATTGCAGTGCGTGGGCTTCTCATTGCGGCGGCTTCTCTTGTTGCAGAGCACAGGCTCTAGGCACTTGAGCCTCAGTAGTTGTGGCGTGCAGGGATTTAATATAAAATATTAATTCAAAAATACATACTACTAATGTTTTTCATATAAATTCTTTGGGGAAATATTACTGCATGCCATCAGAAACATAAGGAAACTCCTTCAGGCATTTCAAAACCACGGTGTGTACACTTACAGCTCTTCTAACATTAACCAGTGGCCACTTGGACAAGGCAGCATTAATTCTGGGAAACTGTCTTGTTGACAAGAACTGCAAGAGACCCTCACTGTCCCGGGCTGTGTGGTGCAGCGTGAAAGCAGCAGGGAGACTCCAAGGACGCGGCTCAGGCTCTGGGGCCAACCAGAGTCAGCGCGGTTCAGGGCAGCGACTGCACGACAACTCACAGGCCCCGAGGAGCAGGGCTGCGACCCAGCGGCTGGGTGCCGGGGAGAGGGTACCCCACCCCCACAGACAAGGTGGCAGCAAGCGGGGGGGCTGTGTCACCCAGCGGCAAGGCACAGAACAGAATCCAAAGAGAGAAAGTAGGGGGTATGCGGCATGCGGGGGAGGCAGCCGAAGGGGAGGGAAGGAAGAGGAGACGGCACGCAGGCCGGATCACAGAGAGTCCCCAACAGCTGGTCTCACCTGTCTGTGTTTTTCGGAGAAGGTGGACATAAGCAGATCCGTTTGAGGAAGGCACCTGGCCTCGGGAAGGGTCCGAAGGAGCAAGAGGCCATGGCGGGGGGGGAGGGGAGGGTCCCTGCTGGGCAGGCCCCACCTGGCGGGAGCCCTCGGCCCTCATGCACGTGCCACGGCGAGCGGCCGGCCACGTGGCAGGCCCCAGTGGTGCTGGCGGGGCCTCACGTGGCCACCAGCCCTGGCAGCGTCTCCGGAGGCCATGAGCAGAAACACCACTTCACAAGTTGCAGGATCATTTTACTTGGCGTGTGGACTCACCACAGACTTTACTTTTTAGTTACATTTTTTTTTAACACGTTCTTTTCTAAAGAACTAGCACAGAAAATCTACGATCTGCCAGGTACTACGGTCTAGGATGAAGACGATGTCTGAAGAAAGGCTCCCGATGTCTGAAGAAAGGCTCCTCAGCGAACAAGAGAGCAGCAGACGACACAAAGGCCCCGAGGTGGTGCAGGTGACCGGGGTCAGCAGGACCCAGGACCCTCGGACCGTCTCTGGTCATCAGACCAAGGGCCCGGACCAGCAAGCAGAACAGAAAGCCCGACGCTGAAGCCAGGAAGCCCAGCTCGCCCTCCCGTGCCTCCGTCCTGCCTCTGAGTCCCTGTCCCCCCAAGAGTGAAATCCCTCACGTAGACGGCGGTCCAGAGCGGCGGGTGTTAAACAATGAAGCATGATCTGAACTGTCCATAACAGACCTCTCTGCTGACACACGTTTTCCAATCTTGGCATTTCTACACAGTGGAGTTGAATCTCAGTTCAGTCACCTGGAGGAGAGGCAGCTGGTAGAGACCCTTGTCTGGTGCGCAGGCACCTGGGAGAACTCAGACCCTCGGAGGGACTCAGCCTGCACTCAGTCCCCACCTGGCGAGGCTGCAGGGAGCACATGGCCCTAAAGGGACCCCAGGAGCTGGTCGCATGAGTGCCTGGAAAACTCTGGGACCAATCCACTCACTCAGCCTTAAAGTCATTCAACCACCCAGTTTTCTGTCCTTCCAGTAGCACTTTCAAATGCCTAGAAGCCACTACAAGAAATATCTTCCCACAGTCTCACAGCACCATGACAATTCCAAAATTAATAGCTTCATGGCCCATCGCTTACTCTTTGCCTATAACAGTAAGAAGGTGAATACATCTGTTAGGCAAATAAAAGCAAACAATACATGGAATATATGGTAGGATCCGTTCTTTTTTGAATGTAGGCCAAGATAAAAATTTCTTCTAAAAACATGTCATTGACGCAATGAGGCTTCTGTGGAGTTCCATTCCGTACACATTTCCTTCTTTCTATTAGCCTGCTGTCCCTCTATTCAGCAGGGATCACACTCCGTGAAAAACACAACGTAGAAAACGCCCGTGAAACACCTGGGTAAGAAATCCCAGGGTAACTTCTGCCTCCCCCTCGCATCTCTGACAGCGGGCGGCACGCGGCCGCCCCGACGGAGCCTGCGGAGGCCCCAGCGCCCGCCCAGGAGCCTTGCTCCGCCTCCTGACCGCCCCTCATGGGTTCTCGACCCGCGAACAAGCACAACTGGGCGCAGCTGCCAAGAGCATCTTAAACATTTCACGTCACAATCTTCAAAACGCAGTCACTTGAAAGTATCACCAAGGGGCTGTGACATAAAACACTTACTCTGACTACGTAACTGAATCTTCGGATGTCCTGAATGGCACTTGAGAAGTCTAAGCGATTAAAAGCTTCTCCCAAAGTACAGTAGCCGTGTCTCTGGAAAAACAGACGTCGAAAGCCTCGTTAGTCAATTAGTGAAAAAGAATAACAGTTAATGTGAATTAGTAAAGGATAATGTGAATTTTGGTACCGGATATTTGTTTTTACTACGATTTACTCTACATTTAGATGAGAGGAGAGCAGAATTAAAGCAATGCTAAATGTCATTTACGTATAATCAAGACACTATGCACTGACATTTCTACTCCACTCTTGATATAATGACATAAATATTGATTAAATATTTGTCAATTTCTTTCGTTTGCAAAAATCGTAAAATAACTGGATGTATTCTAGGCTGTGCAACTACAAATACAAAAAGCATGCTTGGCTACTATGAAGAAGCATCTGCTATAAACACACATGTTGAATTTCGACTCCTCTGCAGGGAGTCTTGGGTGCCCACAGGCACGGACATGCGCCCAGCCGCTCAGGATCCAGGCCGCGAGGAACCTGAGCGGGGGTGGGGTGGGGTGGGGTGGGGGGGGGGGGGTGGGCCGGGCTCTGAGCAGCACCGTCTGGGTGGAGAGGGCTGGAGGCGGTGTGACCGTGGGCAGTGACGTGCCCTATGCTGCACGCTGGTTTGTACAGATTTGTACCCTAGGTTTCAGAAGACATTTTAAACTCTATCTTCTGTATTTACAATACTTAGAACATAAAGAGATTTTCAATTCAGGGTTGTGGGGAAAGATAAAGTGGGGGATGATACAGAAAACATGAGGTGGCAGATATGCCTCACATTTCAAAGAGGGGACAGGAGAGGGCCCAGAGGGGGGCTGGAGGGGAAATCCTTAGGCTTTGACAGAAGATGCACCCCCTGAGGGCTGATGTGGTTTTGTACCCAAATCCCAACAACCGTCTCCGTGGTGTTTTTACTGAACACCCACTAGGAGCAAAGTATGTCCCTGGGAGCTGTGGAGGAAGCCAGGGTAACTGGGCATCGATCACAACCCGAAATCAATCACAGCCAGTAACTTCTCCTTCTCAGTGAAGGGAATTCCAAACACTGGCGTTCTTCCCAGGCAGCCACCCATCTCACAACAGCCTCTTCTTTGGGGGGATTAAGATCGCACATCTGAACCACACAAGCCGCAGACACCTGGTGGGCCCCAGGTGAGAAGACCAAAGGTGTGATGCGGTGCAGGGAGACAGGGGACCAGCTCCATCTCCTGGCCCCTTCCTGCGCCTCCCTGTGCATGTTCCCAGGACCACGCAACACCCTGCAGACTCGCAACAAGCTCCCCTTCTGCTGTGTGTGCAGCCAAAGCTGGACCTCTGTTCTGTAATCAGTGTGGTAACACCCAGCAAACGAAACGTCTAACCGTCTTTCATAAGCTCCAATTCTGCCAAACACCTTTCACGGGTGCACTGGGGTGTATGTTACAGATTAGAGTGATTTCACATCCATTTAACATTAATATTAACCATTACCAAATAGGTAAGATAAATTCTCTATCTCAGAATCTAATCCTTAAACATCTAGGAAGCTGGGCTGGTTTCAGGACATCTACTATTAACACTTCTGGAACCCTTAACTTACGCTAACATAATACATGCTTAACAACTGCTTCCTGAATGATTTTCCCCAATTGTTGCAAAATAAGGCAAATGCAGAGTTTCTCAGACTAGGGATGGAAGCAAGCTTCCCCAGACACCAAGCAGAGGAAAAGGAAACATGCAAAGTTGAGGTAAACAGACCTTCTGCAAAAGAAAGGTGGGCAGGGCTCGAACTGCTCTTGGCAGATTCCAGCTTAACTCGCAACATCACCTTAGCTGCTCTACAAAATAAACAAGCGGTTTACAAACTGTTCTCACCATCCCAAAACACAGGAGAGCCAAGCCACAGCCCCACTAGTACCAGAGGCTCACTATGAACAGCTTTTGGGGAGGGCAGGGGAAGAAAATAAAGTACCGGGGGGTCTGCACTTGTTCTGAAACACCCCTCCGCTGATTCAGGTTTCCACGGGGCACTGACGTACGGCCCCCTCCGCCGCCACACACAACACTGTCTCACAGACCCTCACGTGCTTTCACTTCTTAGGATTTGGACACAGATTTGATATTGCAAAAGAGACAATTTATTTAATGTGACATCACAAATTCAACAGAAACAATACAAAATACACTCAATTATAATAGAATACTTACTTCTCTTGTGCTTTCTTTATGGACATAGATCCATTTTTCACGATAAAAACCTAGAATAAAAATTAACTATTTTTAAAATCTGGTGAATCATTACAAAATGAAGATTTTAAGGAACTTCAACAGTCGCACATGCTAACAAAATTACCTGACATGGTATATATAAGAGACTCTCTGACTTGCCTAAATGCAGCCAGAATAGCTTCGTTTCCTAATATCAGTTTAAGAGGTGCTGAAACATCTTTACGTGAAAAGTGATTTATGACAGTACCACGTCCTGGTAACGTAAAAGAAAACAGTGTCGCCAGTGACTGCAGTCATATCCAAACATAAATGGTTATAAAAGTGCGTTTCGTATATACCCTAATAAAAGTTCTCTTCCTCTCTCACTGCCCCACACGGTATTCCATTGAAATACACTTTCTGCGTAGCTCATATCCCAACGCGCCGAGGATCGGGACCGCACTGTCCATGGGAGCCTCCAGGGGGCGCACGGCTGAATTCACTGACAGGTTCTCATGACTCAAGGCTGAGCACCTGCCCGGCCCTTTCAGAGCCTCCCTGTCCCCGTCCCGTCCCGCCTGCATGGCTCCCGCTCTGACCACGTCTACCCTCTGCTCTGAAGCAGCAGCGTCTCCTGCACCAAAGCCCAGTGTCAAGGCCCCCAAGGTTCGGCCGCACTGCTTGAGAGTGGATGGACCTCAATCCAGGACCACGATTCAACACTCAGACACAGAGGCTGTTCTGTGGGTTTTCCTGTCTTTTGCTTCATTGCTGCAAATCTTACTAACGACTTACTCAACTAAATGGTTGAGCTGCACAACTCTGACCAGTCAGTCAGTGGGCAACTCTGGAGACAGCCCTGCTACTTATTACATAACTGTATCAGCACTCATGGCATAAGACAGCACTGTCAACGCAACTCGATTTATCTACATATTCAACAAGTAAATACCATGAAATTATTAATGAAAATGATCTTACACTGAGTATTTGTGTCATTTCTAAAATGGTCCTTTTTCCTCTTTTTGGATGCATATCCACGCTCTTCATTATTGAAAATTTCTTCACCTTCACTATTTAAGATACTGAAATAAAGATGCATTTTATTAAAATATTTTCACAGGAATTTCATTTGGATTTTCTTTTGTAAAAAAAAGAAAAGAAAGAAAAGATAATGAGTATTTGGTTTGCAATTCAGGAGCCCAAAATAAAAATCATGTTAAATTCTGAAAGCAATCCTTCATTTTCAAAGCAACAAATCACAGGTTTGAAATTACAAGGCTAATGTCTAAGTTTTTTGTTTGTTTTGAGAAATCTGAGATCTATCCTGGTTATCAGAATGTTATATCAGAAAGTGATGCACATGTTTTAGAATCTCCTAAGGATTTTGACATGCTCAACCAAGGTAGTTTCAGACTTTAAAACTTACAGTTTTATAGTTTATACTCTGTAAAAAATTTAACATAACAACACGATACCTGATACTGACTAATGATTTGCTGTATCCCTGCTCCAACGCTGAGTGAACACTCAACATTTCTGTTTGTCCCCATATTTCCAAAGACTGAACTGGAACCATCACTGCCCTGGCACACTTCCTTATAAGAACCAACCAAATAATGCTACCTGTTAAGGCCTTAACTGAAGCTGATGAAGTAAAACATTTCTTTTTTCCACTTAAATACATCTAATTAAAAGCTTTCCCACTTTCTTCCTTTGGATGAAGGAAATAAAATCATAAGGTGATAACTAAACAGCCTGAACACACTTTCCTTGTAGTAAAAAAACAAAAACAAAAACAAAATGACTATGCAAAAAGCAGTCGTCAACCCCCCCACTCAAAACTAAAGATGCACGCTATTTTTATTTTCAGCACCCTGACAGCCAGACTGTTTTCAGTCTAACAGCAAGGAGGGGCTCTGTGGAGATGAGCTGGCTAGTGGAGGTCCAGGGACCGGTGCTCAAAACTGAGGGACTAACACTGCTGGCTGCCTCATCGCCACTCTTTGACAAGAAAATTGCACATGAGTTCCTTCCACTAACCCGTATTCACTTTTAATAAAATCAGCTGAATTTGCCAAATGAATCCATTTATCACTGTCAGAATAGACTTAAACAACACTGGCAATAGCTGTAAATCATCAAGACAAGTAAAAGTGCGTTTACAAAAAACAAACAACTTAACATTTACTGGCAGATGCTAAATTACACCAATTCATAGAAATTGGTTGATCTGGCTTTATCTCATACTTAGTTTCACACTGGTTTGTTGTCATTGATTCAAATACTAAAGGCAGACGCTTTCAAGTCTGAACAGCTTTTCTAACTACAACCACAAAGGCATCAAGGAAAGGCAGAAGTCCACGGCTCTCCAGAAACGGCACCACAGGACTGAACGCAGGCGACAGGAGAGGAGGGAGCTGCCGGTCATCTGCTGGAGAGGGAGGCACGGACGCCCCTGCCTGGCTGGGCGCAGGACGGCAAGGCACTGGGGAAGCGCCCACATGTGCTCTGCCCAGACTCTGCCCGGGGAGGGCCATGCCGTCTGAAGGGAGGCAACAGTCCCAGGGGACAGACAGAAAAGAAGGAAGTACAGATATCTCTACATTTAAACCGTGTCTGACTTCTGAAGGTGAGACTCTCAGCCTTCCACACCCACCGCTGAGCACTCCACCAGCACCCGGTCACCCTCTCTCTTGGGAACGTTTTTCTGATAAATGCACTGAAAGTGCACAGCTTCCCCATACCCCACATCCATTTCCAACCAAGACAAGGACACGTTTGGAGAAGAACCATCAAAACGTCTCCTGACGTACAGATAAATAACAAGGACCTACTGTACAGCACAGGGAACTGTAGTCACTACCTTGTAATAACAGATAATGGAAAATAAGTAGAAAAAGAATAGATACGTATGTATATATGTATAACTGAATCACTGTGCTATCACCTGAAACTAACACAATATTGTAAATCAACTATACTGCAATTAAAAAAAAAAAAGCTCCTGACAGAAATAACTGAGGGCTAAGCGCAGAAGTTACTCTCTTCTCCTAATTCACTCCTGGAAGTCAGTCTGCAGCTTCAGCACTGCCCACGTGTGACCTGACCTCGGCCCACAGCGTGACCCTCATCCGGGTGACATCTTCCTCAGGAGTCACATAACATGGCCTTAAGCTTCGTCCCCAGACCTCTCCTGGGTCAGCACAGACTGGCATGCAATGCTCTGTGAGAGCCTATCACCATCCCATCATTTCCACACAATTCTAGGAAGTAAGACAAGGGAGGGTAAACCTCCAGTTCTGAAAATGGTTAATTGGCAGTTTGTAATTGTAATGTTGTAAGACAAGTCACAAAAGTTTCATAATTAGTAAGAAACATTACCAAGATCTCTGAACGATTTACATTTTAATATTTATAAAGGCAATTTGTGCTAAAAAAAAAAAAAAAAACCAACCAAGCATAAAATAAAAAGTCTCCCTTGCCAACACCACACTTGAGAATTGGTTAAATTTTCATTATTTCTATTTTCACTTGTTTTGGTTGCTAATTTTATAATTCAAAACAAACAAACAAGGATTTCCCTGGTGGTGCAGTGGTTAAGAATCCACCTGCCAGCAAGAATAAAGACGCAGATGCAGAGAACAGACTTGAGGACACAGGGCGTGGGGGAAGGGGAAGCTGGGACGAAGTGGGAGAGTAGCACTGACATACACACACCACCAAACCTAACACAGACAGCCAGTGGGAAGCTGCTGCGTAACACAGGGAGATCAACTCGATGACGGGTGATGACCTAGAGGGCTGGGATGGGGGGGGAGGCTCAAGAGGGCGGGGATGTGGGGATATATGTATAAAAACAGCTGATTCACTCTGCTGTACAGCAGAAACTGGCACAACAGTGTAAAGCTATTATACTCCAATAAAGATCTGAAAAAAACAAAACCGAAAAAGGATCCACCTGCCAATGCAGGGGATGTGTGTTTGATCCCTGGTCCAGGAAGATCCCACATACGGTGGAGCAACTAAGCCCGTGCGCCATAGCTACTGAGCCTGTGCTCTACAGTCCATGTGCCACAACTACGGAGCCTGTGTGCTGCAACTACTGAAGCCCACTCACCTACAGCCTGTGCTCCACAACGGGAAGCCACCGCACTGAGAAACCCGAGCACCGCAACAAAGAGTAGCCCCCTCGCTACAACTAGAGAAAGCCCTCGTGCAGCAATGAAGACCCAATGTAGCCAAAAACAAATTACTGTTTAAAAATTAAGAAACAAAACAAACAAAAAACCAGGCAGTACCTCTGCTCTGAGCTGCCTGTAAAAGACAAGGAGTTAACCTCATTACCACCCTCCTCTCCACTCTGACTGCCAAGTCATCATTCAACAATCATCGACTCACGACCCAATGTACCTCATCTCTCTCTCCACCCATTTCTTAGCTGGGACCCACTTCAACTATTTCGACATAATTCCCAGACAGGCTATCTCTTCAGGTGCAAGTGTCTCAGGATGATACGTAGTCCTGCTGTGATTTGTGTAATTATTTCTTTGTGGACGAGTTCTCCGGAGGCTGAGCTGGCGGTTCCCAGCCAGGTGGGGCATTCTGATGTCTCTGAAGGTGCCCGGAAGGCAGGGATTCTTGCTGGACCGTCCCCTTGGCTGGGGGATGGGCAGGCACTGCTGCCTGGGTGCCCCGGCCTGGTCCTCGGTGAGAGATGGGGAATGGTGGGCTGTGCTGTTAGCCCGTGTGGGCACAGGGTCGGGAACTGTGGGCACCCCAGTCACCTCTGGCCCTGCCCAGACTACATCACTGCTCAGTGCCCGGACCACACACCTCCACAGCGCGGGGGATGGAGGGTGTTCTGCTGGTGGCTGCTGCTGCACTCCTCAAGTACACACCCGAGGCTGTCCCTGGGAGGGGCCCTTGCTGCAGCCATCTTCCTGGCGATACCACCCCACACTCTCCCCACCAAGAAGCCCTTCAGCCACAGGCCGTGCAAGCCCGTCCCACGGACTCCTGATCCTTTAGGGTGCACCAAGACACTGAGAGTTGCAACACCCCCTTTTTTTTCTCAAGTACAATATATGTTTACAGTAGTCAAGATAATACATATCTTTTTATCATTTCTAGGGTTGCGCACGGGAGGGGAAGCTGTAGCCCCTATCCCCACTCAACTGCCTGAAATCAGAATCTTAAAAACTGTATTAAACCAGAAATATTTATTACTGCATTCGGTTAAACAGTGGCCCCTCAAAATATGTCTAAGTCCTGACCCCTGGAACCTGCGAACATGAGGGTCTTTGCAGATATAATCACGTGAAGGATCTCAAGACAAAACCACCCTGGATTAACCAGGTGGGCCCCAAACGCTATATGAGGAGAGGCCACACAGGACAGACACAGGGGACGGCCAGGTGACAACAGCTAAGGGACAAAAGCCGAGTCACAGCCAAGGCAGAGACTGGCGCGGAAAGACTGCAAGCACTGCTGGCAAGCCCGGCAGCTGGAAGTTCGCCAAGAGAAGCCACCTGCTGACACCTGCATTCTGAACTTCTGGCCTCCACACTGCGGGGAAAAACTCCTGTTGTCTTACACCACTGGGTTTACAGTACGGCAACTCTAGGAAACAAATACAATTGTCTATCTTCTTAAATTACTTCAGTCGATACTGTTCTTGAAAGCACACACAGGCTATCAATTCTACCATTCAAACAGAGGAGACTCTGGGAAGAAAAACTCCGCAAAATGAGATGTTTAACATACCAAAGTAAACATGACAAACACACAAAATGTGATTGTTTTACCAAAAAGAAAACAGAGGAACCCCTCAGAAACAGTCACTGGTAACTGATTTCTAAGCTGACCTCCACTAGCATTTTTTTCAGTGAAAGAAACTTCTCCCCTGGAGGGCCACAGTCTCTGCTCTAACAGTCCCAGGTCACTGTTTCCAGTTGCATGTCAGTCGCCTATTAAACTTACCTTTGTATCCTCACATTTTCTACAAAGGGTCAGGGTTATGTCACTTTCTCCTGCCGGCCAAATGTTCATGTTCATTTGTCTCCTGATATAAAGTCACTTCTGCATCAGTGTGTTATTAGCCTCTCTTGCAAAAAGATATTTTTAAAAAAAGGTCCAATGTTACTTACGTTTTAAAAAAAAAGATGCAAAACCTGTTTGTTTTTAGGATTAGCACTTCTGTCCTAAACATCTCACGTGACACGCGTGAGGAATCCGACACAGACATAATACGTGAAGGGAGCGCCAGGCGGACGGCAGGACAAGACACTGAAGGCCAAGGTGGACAGGGCCCAGGCAGCCCCAAGGCTCAGCCAGCGAGAGACGCGGAGGACACCCTATGCAACTTGGCGAGGGAACGCCATCTTTCACAGGCTGCAGAGAGAGCTCTCTCGGAGAAGGGCCACGCGAGAAGTCCAATCACAGCAGCCGCAGACTCCGTGAGAGAGAGCTGGGGACGCACGAGGGCACAGCAGCCACCTCTGCATTCCACGGACGCCCCCTGCGCGTGCTCTGACCGCGCGCCTCCAACCTGCTGCCTCGTGACGGTCACACTCCCCGTTTACTCTAAGAACGCACGTCCATAACATGAGAAAGACACAAAGACCTGACAGCAGTTCTGTAGGAGGGATCACAGGCCAGGAACGGAACAGGTCCAGGCAGCGTATTTAACATGCTCCGGTGAGGCGAGGACGCGTCATTTAGGTAAGACCAGTCTGAAGGGTAAAGGTCACAACAAATGTTACGAATGTCCATGAACAGAGGAAGTGCTGCAACCAGGAAATCAGCGGAGAATCCACTGCAGGATGAGCCCAGGAAGCCGGCAGCACTAGAGAGGCAGAGGCAAGAAGGCTGATGTTGAACAAGTAACATGCATGTACGTGTAGAACTAAACATTTCTACATGTACATGAAGGGTCCATGAGGACAAAAAAGACACAGCAAGTGATGGCTGTGAGACACACAGCAGAGAACAACGGCCAACAAGGTAGGCGAGGGCAGGGAGAGGTCAGCAACTAACTGCAACGTCACGCACTGTAAGGAGCCAACAGTCAGCGTTCGAAAAGAAGGAACCAAGGATGCTATGCAAAAGTATTAACATAAAGGTGAAAATAAGAGGTAAAAAAAACTTCCTAAATATCAAAAGAGTAAAAGCAAATAAAACACAAGGGGCCAAGACTCTGTTGTGTGTATGAGAGAGGTAAACATAAGACAGACAGATCACGAATGCAAACATGTACTGTACATGCAAAACATTAATTTCAGGGAACTGAGCCCAAACAGAGCAGTAAGTGTGAAGGGGCCTGGCTCACAAAGCAAAACAAACACCACACTGAACATAAGATGCACGTGTAAACTACACATCAGAACTTACAGGACCCAAGAAAAACAACTGTTACTGGAAACTTTATAGCATTAAATACATATATGAATAAAAAGTAAATAATATAAACATACAACTTCAAAGCTAGGAAAAGAATACGTGAACAAACTGAACTGTTAAAGACAGACACAGGTTGGGGACGTCCCAGGTGGTCCAGGGGCTACAACTCCACGCTCCAATGCAGGGGGCCCGGGTTCCATCCCTGCTCAGGGAACTAGATCCCACAAGGCTGCAACTAGAAGACCCTGCAAAGCCAAATAAATTAAAAACAAACAGCGACTTCTTAGGTGGTGCAGTGGTTAGGAATCTGCCTGCCAATGCAGGGGACATGGGTTCAATCCCCTCCCCAGGAAGATACCACGTGCCACGGAGCAACTAAGCCTATGCACCAACTACCGAGCCTGTGCTCTAGAGCCCCAGAACCATAGCTACTGAAGCCCACGTGCTTAGAGCTGGTGCTCTGCAACGAGAGAAGCCACCGCAATGAGGAGCCTGCGCACCACAATGAAGAGTAGCCCCCGCTCGCTCCAACTAGAGAAAGCCTGTGTGCAGCAACAAAGACCTAACACAGCCAATAAATAAATAAATAAATAAATAAAAACAAAAAACAAGTATTAATAAACAGTAAAACAGTAGAACTGAAAAATAAGCACCACAGCTACTGGAGCCCACGTGCCTAGAGCTGGTGCTCTGCAACAAGAGAAGCCACCGCAATGAGGAGCCTGCGCACCACAATGAAGAGTAGTCCCCGCTCGCCGCAACTAGAGAAAGCCCGTGTGCAGCAACGAAGACCCAACACAGCCAATAAATAAATAAATAAATAAATAAAAACAAAAAACAAGTATTAATAAACAGTAAAACAGCAGAACTGAAAAATAAGCCCCAAAGCTGGTTCACTGGTCAAAACAAATCAGCAAGATAGACCACTAGATATCTTATCAGAAAAACAGAGTCCTCCCCTGAGAGGTATATCTGCATACAGGGAACAAACCTTAATAAAATGGAAATAAGTAATCTACCTGATAAAGAGTTCAAAATAATGGTCATGAAGATGCTCACGGAGCTCTGGAGAAGGATGGATGATGAACACAAAAAGAACTGCAACGAATAGACAGAAAATATAAGAGTACCTAATAGATGTCACAAAGCAGAAAAATACAAAAACGGAACTGAAAACTACAACACAGAGGTTCAAAGCAGACTAAATGAAGCAGAAGAAAATATCAGTGACTCAAAGACAGCAAGTAGAACTCACCCAATCAGAGCAGCGAAAAGAAAAAAGAATGAAGATGCCTTAAGGGATTATGGGACAACATCAAGCAGACCAGCATTCACATTATAGGGGTCCCAGAGGAGAAAAGAGAAAGAAAGAGGCAGAAAACTTACTTGAAGAACTAATGGCTGAAAACTTCCCTAACCTGGAGAAAGAAACAGACATTAAGATCCAGGAAGCTCAGAGAGTTCCAAATAAGATGAACTCAAAGAAAGCCACATCAAGATACATTATAATTAAAGTGTCAAAAGCTAAAGATAAGAAAAGAATCTTAAAAGCAACAAGAGAAAAACAACTCCTTACATACAAGTGACTCTCCCTAAAAGTATCAGCAGACTTTTCAGCAGCAGCTCTGTAGGCCAGAAGGGAGTGGCACAATATATTCAAAGTGCTGAAAGGAAAAAAAGAAACAAAAACTGCCAACCAAGAATATTCTACTCAGTAAAGCTGTCCTTCAGAACTGAAGAAGAGATAAAGAATTTTCCAGACATGCAAAAGTTACAGGAGTTCATCATCACTAGAACAGTCGTACAAGAAATATTAAAGGGTTGCCTTTAAGCTGAAATGAAAGGGTGCTAAATACAAAGAAGAAAACATATGAAAGTATAAATCTCACTTTTATAAAGGTAAATACGTAGTAAAATTCAGAATAATCTAATGCTGTAAAGGCAGTGGGTTAATCACTCCTTAAGCCAGTATGTAGGTTAAAAGACAAAAGGAGTAGTAGTAAAAAGTAGTGAAAATAACTGTAACTACAATAATTAGTTAATGGATATACAATATAAAAAGATGTAAATTGACACCAAAAATACAAAACTTGGAGGGAAAGTAAAAATGCAGTTTTAAAATGTATTCAAAACATAAGATGTTATCAGCTTAAAATAGACTACTACAAATATAAGTTGTTTTATGTAAGGCTTGTGGTAACCACGAAGCAAAAATCACAGCACGCACACAAAAGATAAAGAGACAGAAATCTAAGCATACCATAAAGAAAATCATCAAACCACATAGGAAGAAAACGAGAAGAAGAAAGGAACAAAGGAATTACAAAACAGCCAGAAATCAATTAACAAAATGGCAGTAAGTATGTACATATCAATAATTACGTTAAATGTAAATGGACTAAATTCTCCAATTGAAAGACACAGAGTAGCTGAATGGATTAAAAAAAAAAAAAAAAAAGACCAATACATATGCTGCCTACAAGACACTCACTTCAGATTTAAGGACACACTAAGACTGAAAGTGAAGGAATGGAAAAAGACAGCCCACGCAAACGAAAACCAAAAGGAAGCTGGGGCAGCTAAACTTACTTCAGAAACAGACAAAATTGACTTTAAAGACTGTAATAAGAGACAAGGAAGGTCATTATATAATGATAAGCAGATCAATCCAAGAGGATATAACATTTGTAACCACAGGAGCACCTAAATAAATAAAGCAAATATTAACAGACCTAAAGGGAGAGAGAGACAGCAACACAATAACAGGAGGAGACTTTAAGAGCTCACTTTCAGGCTCCCTAGGAGGCACAGTGTTAAGAATCCACCTGCTAATGCAGGGGACACGGGTTCGATCCCTGCTCCAGGAAGATCCCACATGCCGCGGAGCAACTAAGCCCATGTGCCACAACTATTGAGCCTGCGCTTTAGAGCCTGTGAGCCACAACTACTGAGCCCATGTGCTGCAACTACTGAAGCCCATGTGCCTAGAGCCCGTGCTCCGCAACAAGAGAAGCCACAGCAATGAGGAGCCCGCACACCACAATGAAGAGTAGCCCCCACTCACTGCAACTAAAAGAAAGCACACACACAGCAAAAAAGACCCAATACAGCCAATAAAATTAATTAACTAATTTTAAAAAAAGAGCTCACTTTCATCAATGGACAGATCATCCATGTTGAAGATCAGTAAGGAAACACTGGTCTTAAATGACAGATTAGACCACATGAACTTAACAGACACATACAGAACATTCCATCCAAAAATGAGAGAGTACACATTCTTCTCGAGAGCCCATGAAACAGTCTCCAGGATAAGGCCACAAAACAAGTCTTACTAAATTAAAAAAAGACTGAAATCATATCAAGCACATTTCTGACCTTGATGATATGAAACAAGAAAGCAATTACAAGACAAAGACTGGAAAAATCACAAATATGTGTAGATTAAACACATGCTACTTAACAACCAATGAGCCAAAGAAGATATCAAAAAAATACCTTGAGACATGGGACTTCCCTAGTGGTGCAGTGGTTAAGACTCTGCACTCCCAAAGCAGGGGGCCTGGGTTCAATCCCTGGTCAGGGAACTAGATCCCACATGTCTGCTGCAACTAAGAGTGTACATGCTGCAACTAAGGAGCCAGCAAGTCACTACTAAGGAGCCTGCCTGCCACAACTAAGACCCAGCACAACCAAATAAATAAATAAATAAAATTCAGGAACTGAAATTGCTTTAAAAAAAAATACCCTGAGACAAATGAAAATGGAAATAGAACATACCAAAACTTAAGGTATGCAACAAAAGGCAGTTCTAAGAGGGAAGTTCATAGCGATAAGTGCCTACACTAAGAAAGAAGAGAAATCTTAAATAACGTAACTTTATACCTCAAGCAACTAGAAAAGAAGAACAAAGTGTAAAAGCAATGGAAAACATAGTAGGAAGACAATGGAAAAGATCAATAAAACTAAGAGCTGGTTCTTTGAAAAGACAAACAGAATTGACAAACATTTGGCAAGATTCGCCAAAAAGAGAGAGGCCTCAAAGTCATAAATGAAAGAGGAGACATCACAGCTCATACCACTGAAATAAAGGATCATAAGAGCCTACTATGAACAATTATATGCCAACACACTGGACACAACCTTGAAGAAATGGTTAAGTTCCCAGAAACTCACAACCTACCAAGACTAAATAGTGAAGACAGAGAATATCTGAACAGACTGATTAAGAGTAAGGAGATTGATCAGTAACCAAAAACCTCCCAACAAACAAAAGTCCAGGACCAGAAAGCTTCACTAGTGAATTCTACCAAACACTTAAAGGAAAATGAACACCAATCCTTTTCAAACTCTTACCAAAAAAATCAAAGAGGAGGGAACACTTCCAAACCCATTTTGTGAGGTTAGCATTACCTTGATACCAAAACCACACAAGCACACAAGGAATTTACAGGCCAAAATGAATGATGAACATATGAAAAATTCCTCAACAAAATACTAGCAAACCAAATTCAACAATACATTAAAAGGGTCAAGTGGCATCTACTCTAAGGATGCAAGGATGGTTCAACATCTGCAAGTCAATGTGATACACCACATTAACCCCTCCAGGCATGGATTTTGCTCTTTCTGTTTACTGCTGGATCCCAGCACTGTGAACACACAGTAAATGCCTGATATACAGTGTAGACTGAACACACACAACAGCACATGTAATAACAAAGCCAGAGGCATCTCGGGTCTGGCTCACAGAGGGACTTATCTACACACCAAAGGAGCACAGGCGGGACTCAGGCCCACTCCGTTTCCAAGGAGCCCCCTCTGGAGGGGAGGGGACAGCAGCACCCTTGCTGTCAACAAGCAAAGCACAGTCACCTCCTCCTGGTCCCTCACGGCGAAGGATCTGGAGGAAGCACTGGGCTGGGAGGACCAACACACTTTCTGTCCACAGAAGGTAACTAACAGAAACGTCTCTGATCCATATACCTTGTGTGTTCTGAATGAAGCTGATAAAGATCCAGGATAAACTGGACTTCCCTGGTGGCGCAGTGGTTAAGAATCCTCCTGCCAATGCAGGGGACACGGGTTCGAGCCCTGCTCTGGGAAGATTCCACATGCCACGGAGCAACGAAGCCCGGGCACCAAAACTATTGAGCCTGTGCTCTAGAGCCCATGAGCCACAACTATTGAGCCCATGTGCTGCAACGACTGAAGCCCACGCACCTAGAGCCCATGCTCTGCAACAAGAGAAGCCACTACAATGAGGAGCCCGCGCACCACAATGAAGAGTAGCCCCTGCTCGCAGCAACTAGAGAAAGCCCGTGTGCACCAACAAAGACCCAAGGCAGCCAATAAATAAATAAACAAAAAAAAAGATTCAGGATAAACTCAATAAAGATGACAACTAAACATCCAACTGTAAGGTCCTGAGGATGATTCATTTACAACGGTCCCACCGTGTTCTCTGGCAGAGGCTGAGCAAGTTGACCGTGTTTGTAAAGTTTATATGAGGTTGGTAATTATATACACCATTTAGTATAAAGAGAAGGCACCCAGACTGGAAAGCACCTGGATGAGAAGAAGCTGCGTTCACTCCACCCGTGGTGGACCGTCCACGGCTGCTGTGACACAGCCTCTCTGTCCTTGTGAGGACGCCCACACAGAGAGGCCTCTGCCAGCACCACTTACTAGTTCAAAGGATCTTCAAACGAGTCCGAACAGGGGTGGGTGAGTGGGAGTGTCCACAGGGAAGCGGGGAAGGGAGACAGGAAGACGTGGAGTTTACCACGCAAAGAAAACAGGTCTCAACTGTATTCCTCCAACTCTACATGTATGTGAGAAAAAAGTATTCTTAGTCACAGTATGTTTGGAATGAGGGGAAATAAAGAATACATGAGGGAAAAACACATGTGAGTTCCCTAGTGCGGAAGCAGCAGCAACGTTCTATCCCATGCGTTACAGCTTTTTTCAAACTGGCATTTTAGAATTCAGAACGGCGGAGAAATGCCACAATACAAATTAAACATTGTATGTTATGTTTACTATAATCTGAAATATAAAATTAATTTCTGCTTTAAATACGGCAAAACCCTAGTCTAAAGCTCTAGTCTAAAGCTACCAAATTCCTGTCAGAAAAACAGACGACCTGTCAGTTTGAAATACACAATTGACAATTATGCAAATGTGAGATAAAAACATGCAGTCAAATCGACGACTAGACCCATGACCCTGTGGAGGAAAAGGTCTCCAGTCCTCCCCAATCCCCCAAATGCTCAAATACACTTGTGACAGGGATTGTGAGTCAGCACACCACGGCCACGCTGCCCTGCTTCTGTGTGCGCACAATCTCTCACTGTCATCTGGAGAAGGAACACAACCCCCAGCCTGCCCTGCGGCTCACACGCCAGCCGTGAGGTGCGGTGCACGTACCCTCCTCCCCCTCCTCCACCCCACCCAAGGGAACGCGGACGTGGAGGCAAAGCTCCACCCTGACCCACACCACCGAGGCTACGCTCTGGGGATGGCAGAGCAAAACACCGCCTCACTCCAGCCCCGAGCAAAGTCACTACACCAACTCAGGCCTCTGAGAGAGAAGTGTGTTCCTCTCTGTGTAAGCCACTGTGAGTGTGGGCCTCTGACGCAGGCCGCCAAGACTACATCTTTTAATTTCTTCAGGTTCCTCGATATAATGGAGGGTTAATAATAACAATACCTCCCTCTCAGATTACCGCAAGGATTAAATGTTAAATAAAAAGAAGACAGCAGCATCTCTGTGTGGGCACGAGGCAATCTACCAGGCCCAGACTTCGGCTCTCGTTTCCTCACACCAGCCTTGCGCGGGAGCAATTCGCAGCCAAACGGCAAGTCGTGGGGCTTCAGCAGAGAAACCGTAAGAATCAGGCAGGAAACAACTCACAGGCCGTGGCTGATGTGACACTGGTTATTCTCTCCTTCAAGTTCCTGACTCCAGGATTCACATCTTTTCCACCCGTCTTCTGTCTTAATCCAACTCCATCCAGGAGACCTCCAGTCCTGACCCAAAAATGGCATAGTTCTCCTATAAAAAATGGTTAATTTATGTTAAAAACATAGAACATATGTTCATTAATTTCAAGGAATACGATTCTTACTTAATATTTAAATGCCTGCACGTGTCTTACATAGCAGCTAGATGGACACTGAGATAAAACAGTGAAGATAACACAAGACCTCAGTTGCACTAAAAATGGTAAGATGGATGGGGACTGGGGGATTCACTAGCGCAATCCTGCAAGTGTCATGGAAGGTTTCCCAGAGGTGACATCTCAGCTCACGCCCGAAGAACAAGCGGTCAGGGAGTGAGGAAGAAAAGGGAATATGAGACCAAAGAGAGAACTCACGCCAGGAATTAGAAGCAACAGAACATGAAACACGGATGCTCAGTCCCTACACACAGCCCAGTTTGGCTGAATCTGGCCACGTAAGGGGGGCAGTGGGGAGGGCTGGCAGTGAGAATGGAGAGGCTACTGGGGACAAACAGGTCAAAGGAGCTGGAATGTGCTCTGAAGACACCGAGCAGCGGTGGAGAAAGGGACCTCCGTCTGCAGGGAGGCGAGTCTACCAGATCAAAGCCCTCGAGGCTGCTCAGTCTCTCCGCCAGCACCTAGTGTCTTCCTAGCAGTAAGTGCTGTCTGAATGACGCGCACGGCTACAGTCTGCATTCCTCAAGAAAATGCAATGTCTTGTTCAACTCTGCCTCTCAACACCTGCAACGATGCCAGGCAGACAAGAGTAGCTCCACAATCACTGAACGAATGAAGGAATGCACACGTAGACCCACGGCCCAGAGGAGACCATAAGGCTGGAGCACATGGTAGGAAGACCGTCAGCATCTAAACTGTACACACGGAGACCACACAGAGTGGGAAAAAGAGCCAAGGAGCAAGCTCCAAGGGTCACTCACTGGTCACACTGAAGGGACAAGTGGATAAAGACGAGCGGAAGGACACCAAACAGCAAGAGCCACAGATGCAGGGAAGCGGGAAGACAGGAGAAGAGGATCAACAGAGAAGGAAACCAAGAAGCCAGAATTAAAAGTATACGTTGTATATAGCTACAAAAAGGTAGTTGACAACTCAACAAAGTGTCCGCAGAGTTAATGTGTTATATTAATCTCATGTCCAAAGCAGACCTGGGGTATTTCGCTAACGTGGAGCTGTCATACAGCACATCATACCTCCGAGTACACCAGAGATGGAAGTGTCCAAATGCCATCTCCCAAATATGTCTAACATAACTAACAAAAACAGGCTATTAAATAGGCATTTACACAGGCTTGGAAGACACACAAAAATTAAGAGGAAAATTATAAGTCTTCAACCATATTCCTAGGTCAACTGCAAGTGCTAAACATGAAACGTATGATGAAGTAATTTTTCTTTGTACCAAGAGGATCTCAAACCCTTGCTAAACTAATTAGTAATCAGAACACATCTTTTTCAGTCATATATTGTTTAAATTCTTGCTTTAGAAGATTATTAAAAATAATTCCTTAAATCAACACTATTTTGATAAACCTCATCTTACGCTCCTGTTTCACAACTACTGATCACCCTAAAATGCAAAAGGGTCATGTCTAGTCAATTCAGATTATTTAAGATAGTCTCCAATAGTAGGTGTCTGATACTCTGATATTCATGAAGCTTCAGATATAGGCTAGAGAGTACTCTTACAAAAGAAGGCAAGTACCACGATGTAGTAGATGTTTAAACAGCAAATTTAGAATGTCCCTGGTGGCACAGTGGTTAAGAATCCGCCTGCCAATGCAGGTGACATGGGTTCAATCCCTGGTCCAGGAAGGTCCCACATGCCGTGGAGCAACTAAGCCCACATGCCACAACTAATGAGCCCATGCACTGCAACTACTGGAGTCCAAGTGCCTAGAGCCTGTGCTCGGCAACAAAAAGAAGCCACCACACTGAGAAGCTTATGCACTGCGGTGAAGAGCAGCCCCTGCTTGCCACAACTAGAGAAAGCCCACACACAGCAAAGATGACGCAATGAAGCCAAAAAAACAAACAAAAAAAGCCCCAGCAAATTTTGTCTCATAAAACGCAAATGAGAAAAATGTCTGTTAGGACCAGATCTGACAATTGCCAAAGTTTTCTCAATACACTTAAATTGCGTTTAAAAAAACAAAATCAAATGGCAACTGTGCAGAATATTGCTAATAGGTCAAATACAGGATGACTTCAATGACAAACACATACACACAGACTAAACGTGTTATTACACAGTGTGTCCCTTCCCTAAGGGTATGCCGGTATACCCTTGAAGAACTAAAAAACAAAATGAAACCCCCTCCACACACTATATATGTAAGTATATTTAAAGTATATTAAAATACATGCACATGTGTAGTCAAAATGTACAAACTTGCAGTTAAAAAATAAAGCACTAGGGATGTCATATACACAATAAAGATAATTTACACTGCTGTACATTACATATGAAAGTTATCAAAAGAGGAAATCTTAAGAGTTCTCAACACAAGGAAAGATACTTTTTCTTTAATGTTGTGTCTGTATGAGGTGAGGGATGTCCAGGATGCTATTGTGGTGACTGTCTCCTGATGTAAGTCACATCATCGTGCCATGCACCTTACACTTACACAGCGCTGCATGTCCATTATGTCTCAATGAAATGGGGGGCGATGTTACATAGAAAACTGCCCCTTGAAGACTTCTTTGCAACAGGATCAAACTGTAACAGCTATAAGCAATTAAAGTATCCGAAAGAGGTTTTGTTACATACATGTGTTATTATGCTGGGATTGTAAATGGCTATTAACAATATTGTGCAAATACTTATTAACATGAAAAGATATTCATAGTATATTAAGTGAAAGAAGCAAGTTTTAGGAAAATATGTGATAGTTCTGTGTATGTCTACACGTGGGCACAAGTTCACACGTGTGTGTAGGAAAAAATCTGAAAGCAGATATAGCAAAATGTAAATAGTGAATATCTCTGCATGTTTGAATTTCAAGTGACTTTACATTATTTTTCTTTGAGGCATTTTTTATTTTTAATATTTCTTTTATTAGATGAACATGTATTACCCATGTGACAATTTTTATAGAACACAACTTGCTGATCTGAAAGGCAGAAATGGTGACACCTTTAAGCTATATTATGATTCCTGATGCAGCTGAAGAATCGTCCCCAGTAGGTTTCCTTTTTCCTTTTGTGATTTGTAGGCTCACAGGTTTTACAAATTTATTAGTTTTTTCCTTTCTTTTGAATTTAGAAGTCTTTATATATTTAAATTAATAAACTTGGTTTCTTGTTAAAAAATATATATATATATGAACACATGCAATCTTGTAATATGAGTACCAAATGAGTGGTAAAGAGCAAATAACTAAAAGAAATTTAGAGTAAAAAGCAAACCATCTGGAAAACCTCTGAAGAGAAACTAGGACATGAGCTTGGCCTTAAAGCATGGCTAGATCTTAAGTGAATGGAGAAGAAAGGAAAAAAATACCAATCACAGGAATGGTGGGTGAAAACAAAATATGAAGACGGAAGACACGTGACACGCTTAAGAACAAGCAGAATAGGCTGGCTGAAAGAGAGAGATCTACAGCAAAGCTGGTCGGTAGGTGGTTCCAGACTGGAAAGGGGACTAGGGGAATGCTGAATATCAAAGATGTTTGGACTTTATTCTCTAAGTAAAAGTTTTTGAGCCACACAGCACTGTAAGCAGTGCTATCTTTAGAATCATGTGCCAGGCCTGAAGGATAGACTGAAGGGGAGAACAGAGGCAGAAATAACTACTTAAGCAACAGAAACGTCTTGCCAGCACCTCAGCTAACAAAATATTTTAAGGCTTGATGACACGCACTGTACTTGCCTCTTCAGACACCATGCCCACGCACCATTTGATGCACATATTCAGGCCTCACAAGCAATCCCGATAACATTTACACTAAGTTTCTACCGTAACGTTCAAGAGTCAGCTTGGGATGTCTAGTAAGATAATCGATTCCTTTACAACTTCCAAATGCTACAGGTAATTCTTGTTGACTTAAACAACTCTGTGAGAAACAAATATAGTTGGCCTGAAGTTTTCAGCTGCTAAGTGTTTGTACTTCTGTGGGCTGGAAGGAGTGAAATGCAGCTAAATGGACCATGGACATAAAAACAGCACATTTCCCAGTGTTTTATTTTCAACAGAGGAAAAGATTTGTTTCAAAACAAATGTGTGTATTCCATCCCATATGTGTATAATCCTTATACTTATGCCCTATACTTGCATATAACCTTTTTCAAAATTGAAGTATAGTTGATTTACATGTTGTGTTAGCTTCAGGCGTACAGCAAAGTGATTCAGTGATATATATTTTTTTCATATTCTTTTCCGTCATAGGTTGTTAGAATATATAACCTTATATAATACTTATATATTTACATAATACTTATCTGTAATCTTTATACTTTAGTTCATGAACTAAAGCAGAGATTCTGGAAGCACAGTTATTACAAACAATAACAAAAAAAAAGCCATCAGGGAAAAGCAAAAAAAAGAAAAAACACTCGAGTTGCAATGTGAGAAAGGCTTGAGTCTCAAATTTTCAAAAATATTCCCCGTCTGAGCCATGTAACAAGCTTGAAAATTGAAAAAACATCGCTAAACTTTTAGAATGATGACGACCCATGGTTTTTCACAGAAATGTATTTCTGTTAAATGTACATTCTGCTAATGTATGTTCTGCTAAAAGATCTGAATTGCTAGCATTTTATAAATTTAATTAAAATTACCTTTGTTTTGATAATTTCCAAGTACAAAAATAAAAACTAGAAATTACTCCAGAATATGATTAAACGTGTAAGAGCAACTACTCAAAGGGTGGCTACTCTTGTGAAACAGCTGGTACAATTTGCGATTTTATGCACACTTTATGCCAACTGACGTCAGAGAGCTCGGAGGCACCTACTGCACATTCTCCCTTAGTCTCTATTTTATCGGCACGACACGGGGTGAGGCGCTACCGCAGAGCAGGACTTCCTGAAGTTCACTTGCCAGCACAAACTCCCACACAGGAGAATCAGAAGTAACCAAGAAATGTCTTTCCTTCAACAAGCACACTTTCTGTTAACTAATGGCAACAGCAGCAAACATTTATTAGTCTCAGTAAGGGTTAAGCATTACCCTAGACAATTATTTTTAAATACAAGGAATTTTATTTTTTGCTCACATACTATGATGCAAAACAAAACTGACACATACAAAATAACTTTATATCATTCACATCACATTTGATCAGATTTACAGCATTCTGTGCATGTTAAGGGTTACATAATGAGGTGAAAAAAAAACACTATGCCAAACTTTCAGTATTAGTTTATATACACACAATAAGAAACAAAACAAGTAACTGTTAGGTTTTCCATGAATGTATTGCAAAAATAGCACAAACTACTTAACCTAGTAAGCTGTAAAACAACTCTTAAGGACCGAGCTAAGCTTAAACACAATAAACGCTCAGCCTTTAGCTTTCACCAGTTTAATCTTTGTCAGTCAAGACCGCTCCCCACTTGTTCTGCCTGGGGTGAGAGCTGGGGAAACAGAAGTGTGAAGACTGGCTCTTCAGAGCCCAGATGGATCCAGCTGCCTAGTGCCAGCAATACCTTTAGGGTCATGCTGCTTATTTACTCCACGGCAATTTTGTAAGGTCTGTGTTGAAAACATTAAGACATCATGATGTGTAAGTCTGACCTCAGAAATAAGTCATCCAACCTCTTGGGAACATTACTGTCTGCTTATAAACATGGTATCCTGTATCTGAGTAAAGTAGTAATCTCCTGGTAGGCAACTTTTGTACCAGATATTGCAGTAAGGTTTTTAAAAAAAAAAAAAAGGATACTGTATCCCTACAAGAGAGCTTTAAAATCTCTTTCAACCGTCTACTGGGGTCCAAAAAGCATATACCTAAACAAAATAATAAGAACAAAATGCTACGTATAAAAGCTAAAGAAACAAAATGCAGCACATTCAGGTTTTTTTCTTGAGGTATCTATATAAATTTAATCACCTGCCCCAAAGTACTCTTGTTAGCTAAAAAACAGTTGGCTTACTGATGAACCAACTGTAGGGCATTTATTATTATTGAAAAAGTGCAATGACGCTGACCTTTACATACAGCATACCAAAGGATGATTTACTTTTTTTTTTTTTTTACAAAATATAGCTTACGTATTGACCTGATGGAAGTTTAAAAATTAAAAACATTTAACTAGAATTATCCCAATTTTTTTGAGATCCTACAGCAAAAAGCCTCCCAAATCAACTTTTAAAGTTTTGCCACTAAGGAATGTTGGCTGCCTTGTAAAATTCAGAGATCTCTTTAAAATAGTAAAACTATGTACTACAGGAAACATCCCTAATTTTTATTTCTTATTGGTATAAAATCAAATTCTTAAGACTCCAAAATATTGTGTTACCTCCAAAGAATTAAGTTAAAAAAGACTGACATAGGGCTTCCCGTGGCGCAGTGGTTAAGAATCCGCCTGCCAATGCAGAGGTCAAGGGTTCGATCCCAGCTCCAGGAAGATCCCACATGCCGCGGAGCAACTAAGTCCGTGTGCCAAAAGAAAAAAAAAAAAAGACTGCCATAGTAGGAAAAGTCTAGACTTGTAAACTGCCAAATATAAAAACATGGAAAGTCATCAATTTCCTGTCTTACTTTCTCACCTGCCAGAAAGCTGTAACTTACAGAAACCCTGCAGCACCCCCAACCCTCCCATCCGGAAGGCCAAGGGCCCTCCCTTCCTCTGTGGATGGTCAGCGACCAGGAGGTTGGGAGAGACAGTCCGTTCGTTGCTTATGAAATAAACTTATAAAATACTCGGGGCGGGGGGGATACGTGGTGAAAAAAGCAATGAGTGTTTGTGAGTTGTTTCTGGCTGCCCCTTCATTAGCACAGAAAATGAAGTGATAGCTACAAATGTATGCAAAGAAGAGTTCGGAAAATGTCAAAGTTGCTCTTGGACAGAATTCTATGTTTCTTTTCACAAGAGGGGACAGTTGGGATTCCAATATACGTTAGTACTAGGTTGGCTGGTGTGATCTATCAATTTCCATGGCCAGTTTATCTCTATTATCTCATTTAGTCCTCACACTACCCTACCAGGCAGGAAATGTTACAATCCCCATTTAGAAGTTTTAAATCTCTACGTTATAGATGAAGAAACTGAGGCAAAAAGTTTGGTGGAGCTGGGATTTACAGTCTTGGACTCTCAATCCACGATCCGTGCTCTATCACTATGTTTTTATAACAGCAATTCCTGAACACCCTATAAAAACAGATGTTATAAAACTGCAGGGGTTTTCTTGCATGTTTTAGCTCATATGTCATATATCATCAGATATGATCTATAGTAATGATTGATCTAAACATAAAAACACTAAGACAAGGAAAACATAAGACAGGAAACATAGCTCTAATAAATTTGAAAAGACTACACGTATTTTGCTATTTGTTTTAAAGCTACATGAAGAAGTCATGCAGTTATAATACTTAACTCAGCTACTAAGCTGATTTTCAAAACAATAAAAACCGTAAAGCAAAAGCTATTCCTATACATACTACAAACAGTTACAATGAAGATAAAAGGCAGTTTCATATTCAGAGAAAAAAAGCTGGCAAAGAAGTTTCTATTATTTCTTATCCTTCATAACAGATTGGGATAAAATAATTTTCATTGTTCTGAGATAAGAATGACTAGTCTTCAATTTGATAAGCATTTGGCTTTTTCCATTGCCTTCTTTTCCTTACAAGATTTCCAAATAATTGAGGGTCAAACATGAATATGGCTTATAAGCGTGCAAAAATGTGATCCAGAAAGACCACCGAGAAATGGTAAATCGAGGGCTGAGAATCAGAAATGGGGTTTATTGCAAGAAAGCCTGAGAGAATCACAGATGCCTCATGGAAACCCGCCCGAAAGAAGGGAAAGTGGAATACGGAAGAATAGGAGAAAGCGTCTCATCTCTGATTCGGGCCGGAGCTAAGGATCTGGAAGAGGCAAGAAAGGAGAGCTGCGCCGGAAAAGGCACTCCTTTAAGATGAGTCCGAGCCAGGCTGGGGAAAGGGTCCAAACGGAGCTTACACCGCGAAGAGAAGGATGCAAAACTCTGGAGCGTCAGCTCAAGAAAAATAAGCAAGGAAGGCAACCGCAGAGGGGCCGGAACCGAGCAGAGCGAGGGCAGAGCACAGGCGCCGCGAAGATGGGGTCAGGTCCGGGCAGGTGCCCGCGCGGGAGGCGCCGGGGAGGACGGGCCGGGAAGGAGGGGGGTTCCGGAGACGGCGGGGGAGGGGGGGTTCCGGAGACGGCGGAGATGGGGGGGGTCCCGGAGACGGCGGAGGAGGGGGCCCCGGAGACGGCGGGGGAGGGGGAGGAGGGGGCCCCGGAGACGGCGGCGGAGATGGGGGGGTCCCGGAGACGGCGGGGGAGGAGGGGGTCCCAGAGACGGTGGGGGAGAGGGGGTCCCGGAGACGCCGGGCCCGGGGGAGGAGGGGGCCCCGGAGACGGCGGCGGGGGACCAGGTAGCCGACCGGCCCGCGTGGGTTCAGGTCGGGGCGGGAGGGGAGCTGCGCGGCGGGACGCGGAGGGTGGGCGTGGGGTCGAGGACGGGTGGGCCGCGTCGTGTGGCCGGCAGAATGGCTCCCTCCCCGCCGGGCGCGCGCACGCCCACCGCCCCCACCCAGCGCGCGCGGCGCCCCAGCCCTTACCTGACGCGCCAGCGGCCGCGACCCCACCTGGCGCACGAACGCCCAGAGCGCACCTGACGGCGGAGCCTCGGGCTTTATTGCCGGAAGTCGCCCGCCTCCTACCCGGGAGCGCCGCGGGGAAGCCCCGCCCCCAGCCGCGCTGATTGGCCGGTACGGCTCCGCGTGGCCGTGTTGCTACAAGGATCCCCGAGAAGGCGGTGCGCGCGTGCGCAGGGGCGTCGTCCGCCCCGGCCCCCAGGGCCCTGCCCGCGCGTGCGCAGTGGGGGCGGCCCGTGGGGGGCGGGCCGGGTCTGCGCATTTGATCCGAGGTTTCCTTCGTGAGCTGTGTGTTTACGTATGTAGAACATGCTGCAGGAAGCATGTGGTAGGTATTCGTATTTCAGAGAAGTACCTTTGTGAATTACTCCCGGTGTGCTTATTACAGCACTGTTCTTTGACCACATGCTTTTACTGTGATGCAAGAGCGATTATGGATGGAGGTCAGCGGTATTGCCTGCACACACCCAGTGCAAGAACCGCCCCTTCTTGTCCAGTTTTAGGTATTCTCCAGGGGTGAGCATTAGGTTCTTTCCAATATTTTGCCATTAAAAATAAACGAGCAGCGGGCCCTCCCTGGTGGGGCAGTGGTTAAGAATCCGCCTGCCCGTGCAGGGGCCGCGGGTTAATTCCTTGGTCAGAGAAGGTCCCACGCGCTGCAGAGCAAGCCCGGTGCGCCACAGCCACTGAGCCTGCGCTCTAGGGCCTGCGAGCCACAACTACGGAGCCCTCCTGCTGCAGCTGTTGAAGCCTGTGTGCCTAGAGCCTGTGCTCTGCGGCAAGAGAAGCCACCGGGATGAGCAGCCTGCGCACCTCAACAAAGCGCAGCCCCCATTCCCTGCAGCTAGAGAAAGCATGAGCACAGCAAGGAAGACCAAAGCAGCCAAAAATAAATAAAATAAAACCGAAAAAACATGAATAGCCGTATGGATGGGGTTTTTATGTTTTAAATTTGTAGGGCGGTGTGTTTGCAAGTAAATTACTATAATTGGAATTGTTGGGTCAAAGATAACTGCATGTAGAATTTTGGTAGCCATTGCCAAGCCAAGAACCTCTCCACCCCCCCATACGGCTCTTGGAAGAGTATTAAGTTTAGCTTAATTTGCCAACATCTATGTAGCTCCTTGTGGAGGAGCCCCACTGGCTGGACTGGGAGGAGGCAAAGGTACAGGAATCCACAGAGAAACGCTGGAGCCAGCAAACCGGTTCAGGTTCATCCTGGCCATCGGATGTCTCTGAGAGCATATTGCTTGTAAAGAGGAACGTGTGCACAGCCCAAAGCTGGGGCAGTCACTGGTCACAGGCCTGCTGGTGCCTCTGAGCCTCACCAGGGGCTTTGGGTGCAGCCAGCGCAGGGCCCCCCATGCATCGTGAAGTCTGCTACACTGCTGGGGAGTGTGTCCCTGACCCTCTGGGGACAAGCTCAGCTTTGCTCCATCCAGGTGCAGAGAATTGTCTATATTTCCTTGCTCTACCCTCTCTGGGACACGTAAGATGTTTAATGGCGTCTTTATACAACACACGAAGATAATTCTGTTTTCTATGCAGCGCTAATACTGGGGTGAGAAATAAAAACAAAACAAAACCACCCAAACAAAACCCTGTCCCCTTGGTGCAGACTTGGTAGAGCAGTAGGTATATTAGGGTGACCACAGAGACCACGCGCTGGGCACCAAGGCAGCCAGTGAGGATGCAGAGTTGAAAAGCCTGATGTTCAGGAGCTCACCGTTCAAGACAGATATAGGATGGCAAAGACACAGTGAGAAAACGGGGTGGTGGCCATAAAAATGCATAAAATACGGAGGGGCCCAGGGCAAAAGCTCCCCTCTGACAGACGCCTGCAGGGCAGCAGGCAGCGATGGCCACAGCAGGGGAGGAGACAGGACCAGCGGCTTGTGTGTTTGCTGGCTTATTTGTTTCAAGTCTCCTCTTGGTCTTGGGTGTCCTTATCTTCCAAATAGGGATTGGAATAGAATTTTAGGATTGTGAACTAAGTTGGTGGCCAGGAGTGTGTGGTGAGTGTGGGACGCAGGGATGGGAAGGCTGATGTGGAGGCTGTACAGCCACCCACAGGCACCTCATCCCTCCACTTTTGAAACCTTGTACCTGCCAGACGAGACATGTCTTCAGCAGGCTTCCTGAGAGTAGCCAGTTTGCCAGCCCACAACTCCTCACCCAGCTCCAAACCCTCTCTGTTCACCTGGCGCAGAGCCGAAGCCAAATCCAGCCTCCGTAGGCAGCAGACTGTCATGAACCACCTGGTGGGGGCTTCAGTAGCTGCAGAACAGCTCAAAGATATTGTCGTGGGGTTCCCTTGATGGGGAACCAGGGCCCTGCCCCAATGATGCACTGTTGTTTCTCTTGACTGTTCCTCCCTCATCTCGCATCCCTTCCCTTCCCTAATTCACCACTGCTTGAATCTGCCGGTTGGAACTCAGGGAAGGTCATGGAGGCTGAATGCAGCCTACTTCCCATAATTAAAGAAGTGGGGGACACAGGAAGGATTTTGTGCTCAGGAGCCCAACAGGGTCCTGCTCAGCATGGAGCCTGTCTCTAACTCTGCTGGTAGGCATGTTCAGGTTAATGCATACACCCCAGCACATCCCACCCTAGGCTTTCATCAAAGATAAACGGAAACACGGCTACCAGGAGCATGTACAATAATGCTCGTAGCAGCTTATTCGTTGGAACAACCCAGATACTGTCTGCAAGGAAGTGGACCAACAGACTGGAATGTGCAGGCCGTGGACCGCTTCCCAGGGGAACAGAAGGAGCCCCTGATTTGTGCAGCAGCGTGGGTGGCTATCAAGAATAGTATCTCAGTGAAGGAATGCAGACGTGGAAGTATATGCCCTGCGACTTCACTCGTGTGAAATGCGATAGAATCACGCTTGTGGTGGCTTTGCGGGGCCAGGGGAGGGACACGGCAACCTCCTGGGATGACACAAGTGTCTGGTGTAGTTTGGGATGAGACTATGGGTGTAAGTATCACTGAGCATTTCACTGGAAGTACGTTCAACCTCGGTAAACCAATACATATTTTTTCTTTGGGGGGAACATTTCTATCTGATATAGTCCTGGCCAAATTTTATGCAACATATTGAATTAAAAAAATCAAACAACCAGCAAATGTGTTGAGTGCTTACCCCACACCAGAATCATATTAAGATTTGTGGGACGTGCAGAGAAACGTAGAAACCGTCCCTGACCGCTAGGAGCTGTGCTCTATGATTGAGGCAGGAAACACATGTAAGAACTGCTAGAGAGCAGTCAAAACTTCAAATAAAAATTCACAAGAACCCAAGGAAGGGCCGGATCAGCCGCACAAACGACTAGTAAACTGATAGGGGGTCACAGGTGCAGAGAAATCAGTGTGTCCTGGGCAGTTATAAGAAGATACTAAAATTCACTTTGGCAGGTGAGGGAAACAGCGTGGTTTCATAGCTTCGTATGGAATCTAACAGGGCAGACGTGTTTGGTAGCATCTCTTAGAGCCATGCTCCCTTTCCTCTAATGTAAACCCCAGATAGCAGGTACTCCAGTCTAGAAACAAAGATGGCAGATCTCTAAGTCTCTCCCAGTTCTAATGTCTTGAAATTCCATCCACGAATTCAAGGGAGCATCTCCATGAAGTCCCGAGTTATTCTCAGCCTGCCCACATGACGCTGCTCCTCAAGGCCCAGGCCGGCCCTCTCTCTCCACGGTGGTGACAGCAGCAGCATCGAGAACGACAGCGACGACGGGACTGGCTAACCTTGACGTGCTGCTCCCTGCACACCAGGCTCTGTGCCAAATGCTCTGCTTGCCTCACGCTCAAAATAACCCTAGAAGGCCAACCCTGTTGTTACTGTGTCTTGAAGAGGAGGCTCTGAGGCTTGCAGAAACTCAGGAACCTTGCCGGGACCCCACACGTGGGCAGGTGTGGCTGCGGGATGTGACTTGGTTTGTCTGATGCCATCACTGCAGGTCCATCCCCCCGGGAGGCACCCCCTGGGAGGTCTGTTTTAGGCGGTCCTCCTTCCCCCAGCCCTCCAGGGCTTGAGTCTTCCCCAGTCACTAGACAACCGCACGTTCCTGTAACGTCTTTCAGTTTCTTAACTCCCAGCCCGCCCTGCCCTCAGCTTAAAAACACACCTCAGCTTTGCACGAAGACCGTGAGCTCTCTGAAGGCAGGGACTAGGGTCCGACACCCTACGGAGCCCTGAAAGCCGCATTCTCTGCGGAGGAGGGAGGGAGAGGCTGGCTGCCCCCGCAGCTGACATGGTTTGATCTGCTGACGCGACCACAGCTACAGCGCCCGCCCAGGTCCACCTTCAGAGTCCCCTCGCGTGCGGTGTGAGGTTGGCTCCTCCACACTGACACGCGCTTCTTTCTCCACGTTGCTTCCCGTGAGACCCGAGCAACGGACTAAACCTCGCAGCGCGTTAGGGCCAAGGGAGAGAACTCTGCGTGGCGTCCCTGCAGAGACGGCCACGTCGTCGAGGCACAGCGGGTGGGGGAGCGGCCGAGCAGGCGCCCGGCCTCCCCCTGCAAACACGTTTCTCCCCCTGACACGGCAGGTGCGTCTCTGTGTCTGCGGTCCTCTGAGCCCGGAAGCCCCAGATCCCTCTCCCGCATCCACCACGCGTTGGGCCCGGTCGCTGAGGGGTCTGCAGCCTTTTATCAGCAGCATTGCTGGGCCGCCCCTGGACCGGCCCAGACCTCCAGGCGCCTGGTGGGGGCACAGGGGCTCAGCCTCTGGGTGAGACGGGCAGGTCTGTTAAGGGGGCCCTTCTTCGAGAGGACAGGCAGGAGCAGAGCCTCTCGTGTCCAGTTGTGAGAATTTTCCGAGTTTCTGGTTAGGGTCACTGGTCGTACAAATGAAGGCAACGTGCCACAGATGCCCTGTCACCAGGGCTACAGTAAAAACCTAATAAACTGAAAACAGCACCATTGCCTGCTGAACAGCTGGGTTTTTCCAAGCAATTTTGTCAGCAGAAGTTTACTGCTTTTTGATAGAATTGAAAATAAACAGAAACAATAGAAAGGCAGTATTTTAAATGCATCTGGGTTTTAGTAAATCATTATGGTAATGTGCTACATAATTTTGGAAAATTAATTCTGGTCTGGTTATGAGCGATATAATGATGGAATGGTTGATGGGCTGCATTAATCATTCTTCCAATCATGTCTGGGAGAAAATGAAGTTAAAGCAAATCCAACTAATTTAGAAAAGCAAGTGGAATTGAATGGGTGAAAAAGTCAATAGAAATGATTCTCATCTCTGGAGAAAATTGTCCAATGCTCACATGGAAATGCATAACCAGAACACAGATATTTAGCTTCTCTGTTCAGATGAAAACCTCTGCATCATCTGAAATGCAGAGGATGGCAGGATGCGAGGAGGATGAATTTGTGCCACCAGGCCAGGAGGGTAGGTGTGTACGACACCAGAATTTGTTTCTGTGCCCACCAGGACTCACACTCACAGGAACGTCTGAACAGGGAGGCACCTTCTGGCCCTGTGACCACTCACCTTTTCTCTGTCTGCTGGATCACAGAGCCTCATTCCAGGTGTCTTAATCTACCTCCAAGGACAGGGAAAGCAAAGAACAGCAAAAATACCAACAAGTTTGCTCAGTCTTTCTACAAATGCTCTCTGCTTTTTCTCCAACATGAAACCTCGGGCAACGTAAGCCACATGAGCCATTGATGGGTGTGGTATCACTGAAAGCCTAATATTTGAGGACTATGTAAAGTATAGCATGTAACTGCCTGCAACTTCTCTGCTGAAGTCATTCTTCCTAGAAGAACTTCTCTACTATGTCTGAGTGGACAGAAGTAAAGAAAAGCAAATACCGAAGCCAGGACCATGCTCAGGCAGTGAGCCCAAACCAAGGAGGGGACTTACACGTGTCCTGGGCTGTGGTAAGTGGAGGTTCCCCAGTGCAGCTGCTTGGTTGGGACCTGCTGAGCTTTTGTGCACAGTCGGTGTCTCTCGTCTCCGTGATCTGTAGGTCTGATGTGCAGGCAGCTGTTGATGGAATCCCAACAGTTAGTGTGGCTGCTCATCTTCAGCGACTCAGTCAAGTTGCCCAGTGATACAGCAAACTCTAGAGCCAGTAACTTAGTCTCTGTCTGTTGGCGCCACTGCCTCATGTTGACTTGTTGCAGCAAAATGAATGAAGCTTTCCCCCTTTCTTCTGCTTCCCATTGCAGCTCTCAAACTCCTACTTCTTTTCAAGGCAACACGGGTGTTCTATCTAGTGCAAAGTCACATACAAGGGAATAGATCAAAGGAAGTCAGGGAGATTAATATTTCAAGATGTTATCCTTCCCTACCAGGAGAAAAAGTGCACTGATAGAAAATATTCAGCCAGCGCTCTGAGCCAGACAGCCTCAGAGGTCCATGGGAATAACATGTGTTTTAAAGAAAAATCTTGAGAGGAAAATAAATAACACACTTTATACAGATGTTTCTCCTTTGACTGCAGGACAGTTGTGATGTCTACAGTAGTTGTCAGAGCTATAAAACCTTAAGAGGGCACTGGTAAGAGGGAAACACAGATTTGCTGTGATTCCTGCTTACAAGTGAAGTGGCCCTTGCTCTGCCTTTTCTCATCCTGGCATGGGAGGAAACTGGCCTGGTAGACAGTGTCTGCACACAATTCTGCGAGAGCTGGGCCTTCAGGTGACTTGCAAGTATCATACGTTTACATGCGACGGCTTCCTACCTCATCAAGGCTCTGCTCACCGGCCGCCTTCTCATTAGAGCTACCTTTAGTATTTCAGTTAAAGTTGCAACCTCCCCCAGACACTCAGAAACCCCCTCACACTGGTCTATTTGTCACCCTTATTAATTTATTGATAAATGTATTATTTATTAATTACCCCTAGGATGTAAGCTTCACCAGGAAGACTTTTTTTTTTCTCTTTTGTTCACCAATGCATCCCAGCCCCCAGGACAGTGCAGTACATACTAGACACTTACCAGACACTTGCTGAATAAATAGAATGAACAAATGAATGAGACACACCCTTCATATAAAAATGTTAAATCTACGTGTTCTCCTCCTAGACCAGAGGGTTCTATCGGCCCCACAACACAGCTGAAGGGATGTGCCAGGAGGGCTGGTGAGTGCAGATATTTCCAGATTATGTTGTTTATTTACTTGACGAAGTTTGATGTTACTGTGGCCTGAATGTTTGTGTCCCCTCGAAATTCACAAGTTGAAACCCTAATGCCTGATGCGATGGCGTTAGGAGGTGGGGCCTTTGGGAGGTACCTGAACCGTGGGGGTGAGGTCTCCTGAATGGGATCAGTGCCTTGTAAAGGAGGCTCCAGTCAGCTCCTCTGCTCCCTTCCGCCACATGAGGACACAGAGAGAAGGTACTGGCTGTGCACCAGGAAGAGGGCCCGCACCCTACCTTCCTGGCACTTTGATCTTGGAATTCCCAGCCTCCAGAACCATGAGAAATAAAGTTCTGTTGTCTGTAAGCCACCTAGTCTGTGACAGCCCAAAGAGACTAAGACAGACATTTTCCTTACTTCTTTTACTCAGCTATAGAACATTAAGTATTAATACGCAAAGCAATCTTGAGAAAGAAAAAGAGCTGGGGGCATCACACATACAGATTTCAAACTATGTTACAAAGCTATAGTAATTAAAATAGTATGGTATTGGCATTAAAAACAGACACATAGATCAATGGAAGAGAATCAAGAGCCCAGAAATAAATCCACGCATATATGGTCAATAAATTTACAACAAAGGAGCCAAATATAGTTGACCCTCAGACAATACAGGTTTGCACAGCTCAAGTCCAATTATACTGGATTATTTTCAGTTGTAAGTACTATGTGCTGCACCAATGCCCAGCTGGTTGAATCTGAGGATATAGGGGGACCACGGATCCAGAGGGCCGACTGCAGGTTACACTCAGGATTTCACTGTGCGGGGGGTTGGTGCCCCACCCCCTGCATTGTTCAAGGGCCAACTGTATATACAAGTATTGAATAATTATGTTGCACACCTGAGGATAATATTATGTCAGTTCTATCTCAATAAAAAATTCAATAGGTAAATAAAACACCATTTAAAACATATCCAAAGAAAGATATTAATTTGCTACCATTGTCTATGCTTTGCATGACGCGTTCCCTATATTAACTAGAGATTCAAGTTAATACAGGGAATGGCAGGAGAGGATGCGGAATAATGGAGACCTGAGCAGAAACAGTAAGAGGCAGAGGAAACTAAAAAGACGATAGAAGACAAAAGGTGGAACAGGACGGCATAGCCTGTGGGTTACAAAGCAGACAGTGCACATGAAATGATCACACATTCGTCTCAGCTGCTGGTGGCTAAATAGGCTGTAATGAGCTATCTCGGGAAATCTACGCAACACACAGGACATGAGTACTACGGAAAAGGAGGCCAAGAACCAAACGCTGAAAAATGGGCCAGAATTTCTTTCTAAAATTGTTGCTTACGAAGGAGACAGATATTTCAGTTGTATTCCTGTTTATCATATTTTAAAATGATTGACCACTTATTTTATTACTAAAACAATATAGTAGATGGAATATACTATTTGCTTACTAGAAAAAAATTGAAAATACAGACAAGCATGAAGAAGAAACATCTACAAACCATCCGTGATCCTACCACTCAGAAACAACCACTGTTGTTTTTAAAAGAAGCCCTATTTTTAAGCCTAAGATAGTTATGCAGGAAACTCTCTCTTTTGGAAGCGGGACACTCCAGGCATGGGGCGCCTGTGCTGGAACCGTGTTCACGTGTCTCTCTGTACGCAACCCTCAAGCTACTTACGTTAGAATCATCTAGTGCATTTACTTGAATGTAGATTCCCTCGCACCATCGAGGCTTCTCGGTCAGAATTTTGGGGGCTTAGGTCTGGGCAGCTGCTAATCTACAAGCTACTCAGAAGATTTTCTGATGCACAATACGGTTTCTACTGCTGGTCCAGACGAACGTTTCCCAGAGTCGCCAGGATGTGTGCATGGTGGTCGCCCGAAGAGCCTGTGAAAGCTGCCGTCCCGTCCCCGCGAGACTCTCGTCACTTTAATCACAGCAGCCTGCACACTCTGTTACCCAAGCTCTTTCCAGTCGGTTCTGTGCAGCCAGATCTGGAAGTCCTTGCTTCACATCAGTGCTCTCCTATTTTTGTTAAGTCCACAAACCCTTTGTACCAATGCCTGGGCTTTCAATTAATGTGTAAAAAAAGCGAAAGCAGTTACGGTTTGAATCTGAGAAATCTGGGCAAAGCTTGTGCTCCCCGCAGGGTGCAGAGGGCTCCCCATCCTGCAGCCTGGACACCGCTGCTGGGTGCAGGAGACCCGGAGGGTGACTGCACAGGGCCTCTGTGGTCTGAAGTTGTCGTGTTTGACCTTCCACAGGGGACACAGCAGAGAGGCTGGCATCTCGTAACAAAGCCACAGACACTCACAAAGCAGATGAGCTCTGAGAGGAGCAGGGCCCAGCTCATGTAGACGTCCACTGCGTCTGGAACTCAGTCCAGAGTTGGTGCCAAATGGGACATGACTGGTCCTGCTCTGCAAACACTGTGTGTGCGTGGGAGACATCTGCTCGACGCCCTATACAATGCTGGTCTCTGAGCGCAAACAAGGACATTTCCAGCGAATGGTGTCAAGAGCACAGGACTGCAATTTCTGAGACAAACTAAATGTTAAGTTTAGTTTGGTCAGTCCCCCAACAGCGCTTTTCACAGTGGCAACAGGAAAATGATAAAAATATTTCAGACAGCATCTTGGTTAAGAAAATGCAAAAGTAGAAAGGATATGGCGTTCTATGGCAGAGGCTTGCCAAGAGTGCGGCAAATCAGAACTCTCCGGCTCTTCTGGCTTCTGGGGTTTTCATTTTACCTGTGCTTCCGCATCCCTCCTGCCTGCCAGTCTCCCCAACAGGTGAGATGGCTCGATGAAACTTCACACATTCATACCACCCAGGTTAAGGTACAGAACAACACATGCTTTTTCTAGCAACTGCAGGCATTTGTTTTGCCAAAGCAAGTGGGAAGAGGTCTGCGTTACATACTAGATCCCTCTCTACCCCCTCAGGTGTAGCAGGATGCCCACAGGGAAGGAAGGAACATTCAGACTGGGGCAGTTGAAGGAGGGTTTAGTAAAGGGACTGTGCACACAGGGTTCAGGGACCCCAGGAGGGACGGCGCCCCGGGGGCCAGGGCTGGGGCTAGGGAACATGAGCAACAGCCCTGTGCTGGCCCCGGGCGAGCAAAGTCGGCGCCGGGGAACAAGGCCGCAGATGGACCGTCTGATTTGCATATTCATCCTGGTGAAAGGGATGACCTCCTGATATCCAGGAAAAGAGGTTCATGGTTATGGAAACATAGTAACATTTCCTTATTGCTGATGAGTAGATGCCGCTATGCTGTTCATAGTGGACTTGGGTGTGAACTTTGTTTCTTTTTATGGCTCTTACAAGGTGGTTTGTTAAATGTACACCTAAACAGTTCAGCGTTTAGAAGTGAGGCATAGGAGAGGCAGTTCCTCTTAAATAAGGTCGGCGACATGCAGTGTTTTCCATTGGAACCTCCTGTTCCTCGGAGGCCAGTGGATGGGACGTTGGGGGGCGGAGGCGGGGGGGCGGGGGCAGGAGGTAGACAGGCTGCAGGCTGAGCAGCTGGACTCTGTCTCCTGTGGATGGAAACTCCATAAAAGCAGCATGATGGAGGAGGCTGGGCCCCACCCAGATAAGAGATAAAAGACCATATAGTCCTCATTCTCGAGGTCAAGGAGACCTTCCCGGCTCCTCCTCGGGAGCCCAAAGGGAGGGGGCACCGCCTTACAGTAGGTGATGCCAACCTTCCCATAGGCCTCTTGGCTGGAATCCATCTAGGCTAGGAGATGCTCACACACACACACACACACACACACACACACACACACACACACACACACACGGGAGAACCCGGAGATAAACCAAATATGGACTCAGAGCCAGACAAGCAAGACGATTGGCCAGAGGAAACCCAGAAGAAATCCATAAGTAATTTAGTAAGTAATTTCACATAAGTCATTTCAACCAGTGGTCCCCAGCCTTTCTGGCACCAGCGACTGGTTTCACGGAGGACCAGGGGTGGGGGAGGGGGAGGGGGAGGCCCGGGGGCAGCGGATGAAGCCCCCTCACCAGCCCGCCACTCGGCTCCTGCTGTGCGGCCCGTCCCTAACAGGCTTCGGACTGGTCCACGGCCCAGGGGGTGGGGCCCCTGATGTAAACTACCACCAGGGCGCGACTCTCTAAGCCCGCCTGGGTGTCCATCTGTAGGTACCTTTTCCTCCTCATAAACACGTTACTTATTTCGCTCCTTCCTGTCTCTATGCGGCAATTCATTTCCACAAAGCGGGTGGGCCCGGGCCTGTCCCCTGTGGTCTAGTGGCTAGGATTCAGTGCTCTCACTCCCACGGCCTGACTTCAGTCTCTGCCTGGCAAGCGAAACCCTGCTTCAAGCTGCTGCAGGCTGAGCCCACCCGAGATCAAGTCGTGCCGTGTTTTCCGTGGAGCCCCCCGTTTCTAGGAGCCCTGTCCATGGGACGTGGGCGTGGGGGGGCGGGGGGACCCGGGAGGGTGGGGGGTGGGGAAGTGATTCCATCTCAGGGATGAGAGCGCCAGTGACTGGGGCCGTGACCTTCACAAGAGCCTCTCAGTTTTGTTTTCTGTGCACCTTAGGTGAGACCTTGGGTTTGCCCTGTGATCTTAGCTCTCTGACCGTTCTAAGAAGCATTGTGGAGTTTCAATTTGTTCACTTTTTATGTGTTGTAAAGCCACAGGGGCGGGACCGTCCAGGCTCCTTACCTGCCAGCCTGGACCCTGGAGGCTGGAAGGCGTCGCTGTGAGCTCAGGTGCATCTCAGCGGCAGGCCTCGGGGCCCGGAAGGCAGGAGGTTTGCACCCTCCCCTCCGGCCCGCAGGTCCGGCCCTTGCACAGCACGGGGGCCAGCCGCCTGCGGTAGGTCCCACCACTGGCAGCGCAGGCGGCCCTAGAGCTAGAAAAAGACAAAGACATGGATCCTCCACTGGGTGCCAGCAGGAACCCTCCCTGTCAACACCGCGTAGGACCCTGACGGCCCAACCTGCAAGATAAAGCGGGGTGTTGGTGGGGGTGGGGGGAGACTGGGCGGGAGAGGCGGAGGCTGGGCGGTGGGCTGGGGGGCACGTGCTCGCCTGTGGGCAGCTCCCACGTGCAGCGAGCCCACCCGTGGCCCCGGGGCTCGAGGCTTCCTGGGCTCTGGGTGGGCCGTTGGCCGCCCTCTGAGGGAACCAACGTCTCAGCAGAGACCCTTCGCCGCTCAAGCCCTCTGCGCCCGCCAGGCCGTCCCAGGGCCCCTCCCGGGCCACCCGCTCACAGGCCAGCCAGCGCGGTGCGCGCCCCTCTCCCTCCAGCTTCGGTCGTCCCCGCCATGCCTCCTGCGGGAGAAAAACAAACCTAATGGGAACAAATAAAGCAATAGCAGATTAAAAAAAAAAAAAAGACCACCCTGAGGGGTGCCATCAGCAGCTTCATAGGTCGGTTCGCCTGAGTCCGGAGGCAGCCTTTGGGCCTTGAGCTGTCCCCCCTCAGCCCCGAGATGAGGCCGAGACAGCCCCTGCGGAGAGCACAGACAGGAGGGGAGACAGTTCTCTCCCCGCACGCTCCTTCCTACTAACCTTCCTTCCAATCTCCAGCAGGAAGAAGGGGATAAAACCCAAACCTGTGAGGTAGGCATCCACCCTTTAAAATAAGCAGATAAATAAAAATGCAGACGTCACGTGAGTTTGGAGTAATAACCCACCTTGCAAAGGATTCTTAACAAGCCTTCAAGCAAATGGCGTTAAATCTAATGAGTAGACTAAAAGACAGTGAGGCACCCAGCTCTGTTTGAAACACAGGAAGTGGCTGTATTCAGCAGCACGGCGGCCAGCGTGGGGGGAGGACGTTCCGGTGGGAATGCTCGGGAGGGCTCAGGGTGGCTGTAGATGAAGCGCTCGTGGTTGCAATGAACAGACACACATACGACATACGAGAGAGACAACCGACAAGGACCTACTGTACAGCACAGGGAACTACACACAATATTCTGTGATAACCTATATGGGAAAAGAATCTGAAAATGAATGCATGTTCAGTTACACACATGTAACTGAATCACTGTGCTGTACAACCGAAGCTAACATGGTATTGTAAACGGACTATACGTCAGTAAAAAATACATAACTAAACAAAGCTCTCATTCCGGGGGAGGCGCGAGGCTGAGAGCTTGCACACCAGGCTCAGCTGTAAACCATCGCATCTTGGAGGCTCCGGGCCCTGGCTGTGGTCTTGGAACCCTTGGTGGCATGTGTCATAAGGACCCTCCAAAAAATCAAATGTCTTTCACGTGTGGCTCCTTGTCTATGTCTGTACTTGGATGTGCTGCAGGAAGGAGGACCCCTTCCAGGGCCCAAGGGCGGGCTCTTGTCTAACGCTCAGAAGTGAACTGTCCGAGGAGACACACCTGCTGACAAAGCAGGAGGCTTTATCGTGAAGGGGCGCCCAGAGGAGAGCGGGGGGTGAGGGAGCCCAGGGGGACGTTCTGCCCCGGGGCTCACAGTCCCGGGTGTACGGTGACGGGGTTCGTTTCCGGGTTGTCTCTGGCCAATCACTCCGACTCAGGGTCCCTCCTGGTGGCGTGCGGATCTCTCAGCCAAGATGGATTCCAGCGAGGAGGGTTCTGGAAGGCGGGCAGGACAGGTGGACGGGCGTCTCCTTTTGACCTTTCCCGTACCCTTCCTGCTGGTGGTGGCTTGTTAGTTCTGTGTTCCGTGCCAGGACCTCCTGTCATAAAATAGCTCACGCAAATTGTTACTGTATTTGCCTGGCCGGGGCAGGCCGTTTCCGTCCGTGTTTCCCCTAGCAGATGTATCTGTGATGAATAAGACATACATCTATTTAATGTTACTGAACAAATAGTACCTTTTGCCCTTTCCCAATAAACAAAAATTCTGAGTGCAGTGATATAAAGTACGTGTTCATGAGACATTGTGAGGTAAAGTGGGTTTTCATACCATCATTTGGGAAACACAGCGAAAACCTCAGGAGGCCCACGAGGGAGGAGACCGCAGACTGGACGGCCGGCCAGTCTGGTGTGGCCGCAGCTCCCGGGAGGAGCCCCGGCCAAGTGGGAAGCCTGCGGGCCCAGGAGGGGCTTCTGGAAGCTGCCCCTGCAGGGCCTTCAGGGAAAGTCTGTTTCCTTGGTGGACGTCTCGCCCATGGAAGCCCATCCTGTGCCCCAGGTTCTCTCACCTGTTGTCCTCGGGCCCGGCCTGCTCCTATGGGCGCCTCTACGTGGTCTCAGGACCACCTTGTTTGCACGATTCTGGGCACACGTGTTTTCACATTTTAACACTGCTGGAGCCAGAATGCAACTTGAGTTACACAGCTCATAATAGTTTAGTTGGAAGTGTTTTCTCTTTCTTGGTTTACAAAAATAAAGATGAGGCTTCCTGTCAGGAACACTCTGGAGCTGCTGAAACAGCTCATGTGACCTGAGAAACGGGGCAGGAATGTGAAGCGAGGTCCTCGGCCTTTCTTAAGAAGATTCCCCAACAACACTGATCTTATTACTCTTCAGAAACTAGGTGAAAGCCCTTTTGTATTTTTTTTATAAAAATACTAATTTGTATAAGCCCAAATTTCATTAGAAAAAAATTGGAGGGGAAATAAAGCCACAAGCCATAGTAAAGAGGTGATTATGAGCTGCCATTCTTAGGTCGTGTGATCTGAGAACGGCCAAAGCGGTACAGACCCAGTGCTGGTCCCGGGTCTCCTGTTCTTATGTTAACACAAGTGCCAGGAGTTCTGCCTGCCCCACGGCCTGGGAACAGCAAGTGCTGAACGTGTCTGCCAGTTTGACATTTCTGAGAATATTTCATCTTGAATAAAAAGGAGAAACATGAAATAGGAGATGCTAAATCCTACATATCTTTAAATCTCGAGAGAAAAGCAACAATACATTTTAAAAATATATTTCTATAATAATCACTTTTTAAACTGAAGGGTGTAAACATCAAGTTTACGGCCTGACCAGCTGAAGCTTAGGTCAATCTTAGCTGCATTTTCAAACCTACTGTTTTATACTCAAGTCAACGTGGTAAATGAAATACTCAGGAAGAAACAATCACTGCTGATGTATTAGTTTCCTATTGCTGCTGGAACAAATTACCACAAACATAATGGTTTAAAACACGCAAATGTATCATCGCACGGCTCTGGAGCTCAGAGACAGAAAGGGGCCTCGCTGAGCTGGAGTCACGAGGTCGGTGGAGCCCTGACCTGTGCAGAACCCACTTCTTGCGTTTTCTTGCCTCTGGAGGCTGCCTGCCCCGCCTTCCCCGGCTCCTGGGACCCTCCCCCTTCAAAGCTGGCCGACCATCAAGCCTCTCCCGCCCTCTCTCTGGTTCCTGCACTCGCTCATAAGGACCCTGATGACACGGGGCCCCCCCGCCCCCCATCAGCTGATCCGCAACCTTTACCGCTTGGCCTAATGTAGTCTCTGCTTCTGGGGATTAGGACTTCCCCACAGACGGGCTACTGGTCTTCACAGAACAATGGTTCTGCAGGGGCGGACGGTCCTGGGCCCGCGTGCAGCGTGGGGACGAGGGCACAAGGGTTGCCGGGAGCCCCCGAGGCCTCCCGCCGGAAGCAGCACTGTCCCGACGCCCGCCATTTGTGAGCTCCACTCCCCCGGTGCTCTGGGTTCCCACCAAGAGGACCCCTGCATCCCCCTCCTCGCCACCGTCTTCTCGACCCCCGCAAGGCATTTCCTGCTGGCGCCTCTCGACCCTGGGAGCTCTCAGTCCAGCCCCTCTCTCCTTCTGAGCCACGGTCCCAGGTACAACCTTTCATTTATTAGCCAAGTGACTTAGGGTCCCCCTGTCGCGTTGGACGGTAATCGCCATGGGGGTGCAGTTCTGCCCTGTCCTCGTCGCAGCTGCGACGCAGCTCTAAGAACCCGCACTTAGGGGAACATCTGCTGGATGAGTGGCTGAGTGAACGAGCCGCCCACTGAAGGAAAACGAGAAGGGAGGAGGTTTACAGGAGACGGTGAACGTCAGGAGATGCGGCTGTCGGCGGGAGTGTCACCGATTTGACGACTGACGCTGGTGGGTGATCAGGATGCAGGAGCCACCCAACAGGGCCTCTCTTCATCAGTGGGAACTGTTCACGAGACGGTGGTGGAGGGGCCAGACTCACAGGCTCACCCACAGCAGACCCTCAACCTCCTGTGCCTCCCTTTCCTCTTTTGCAAAACACAGCAGTGGTGCCTGCCACCCACCCCCAGCGGCATAGTGACGACTGAGTGCGCCGCCGTCACTCATCCCCAGACGTGTGCAGAGCCGGGTGCACGGCAGGGTCCCCGAGAGCCACACACTGTCCCGTCAGCACAGCGTCAGAAGCACACACACCGACTCCACAGCACAGGTGTCAACCATGGGCCGACCAGGAACTGCAGCTCACTCGGAAAAGAGGCAGGAAATGTTTTTGAAAGCATGGTTAGTGTGGTTTATATAATGTCATTTGATTGACCCTGCAAATAAGGACCTAACGTCAAGAATCTCTAAATTGGGACTTCCCTGGTGGTGCAGTGGTTAAGAATCCGCCTGCCAATGCAGGGGACACGGGTTTGATCCCTAGGCTGGGAAGATCCCACGTGCTGCGGAGCAACGAAGCCCCTGCGCCACAACTACTGAACCCGCGTGCCTAGAGCCCACGCTCCACAACAAGAGAAGCCACCGCAATGAGAAGCCCGTGCACCACAACGAAGAGTACCCCCTGCTCGCCACAAGTAGAGAAAGCCTGTGGGCAGCAGCAAAGACCCAATGCAGCCAATAAACAAATAAATAAATAAAAAGAATCTTTAAGTTGATCTCTAATCGTCACTACTGAGCAAAACGAAGGTGTGAGGACATCCTACCTAACACATCCTCACTCCTTAACCTTCGTTTTGCTCAGTAGTGACCATTAGAGGTTCAGGGATCCTTGACCCTAAATTAAGGTCCATTTCTATAATAACAACAAGTCATCAGGAGCGAACAATCTGACTTCAGGAGAGTCATTAGTCAAGTAAGTTTGCTGGGTGGAAATGAACTTATTAAACCAGCTGCCCTGGGGATGGAATGAACCGCCGGGGGCAGAGGGGCAGAAGACACAGGACTGTCCAGCCTCGTGGCAGACCACAGGGGCCCTGGCAGGGGACAGTGAAGAGCTCCCGACAGTTTCTCCACTTTATTAGAGAAGCACGGGAGAGACGATTCTAATTAGAAAAGAACAAAACGTTGAAGGTCAAATACGGTAGAAGACACTGCACGTAGGGTTAATTAGCGCTCTAAAGAAGAAGTCACCTGTCGAAGCAGTAGGCCTGAGGGCTAACTCCACAATAATCATCTCTGACTGTAATTGGAGAGCTTACCCTTTGGAAGCAGAGCTCAGAGAAACAACTTGCAGATAACATCACAGAGATTTAATCACACGTCTTCCTGTCTGAACGTGTCAGCAGCCACTGTGCAGACCCATAGTCACTAACCTACCAGGTGATGGACGGAACGCTCAGCCTGCCCACTATTTCTTCTTCTCTTTTAAAAATATTGTTTCTCTGATTGCTAGATTTCTAACTGGGAAACTCACTGCTTATGTGGGGGCTTATTTCCTGCTGCTAAACTATGAACTGTTCAAATGTCCTGAGGTGAGACTATGGAAAAGCAGACCCCTGGGGCCTTCCTGACATGACTGTACAGGAAGCTGGGAAGTGGAACCTAGCTTTGCAATCTTGGGAACCGGGGCAGGAGGGGAGGGAGCTAAGGAAGCATGAACGCCCAGGGTCCCCCGCACCCCAGGGCCGCCTGTCCCCTCACCCATCTGAGCGTCCTGTCCCTGCCACACACCCAAGGCAAAGAGCAGGGCAGGAAAGAGAAGGCAATGGCGTCTCGGGGACCCATCACACATCAGGGATGAGGGGCTGGGCACACCTGTGCCTGGCTTGGCTGGGGACGCCTGCCCCTTTTTGACGGGCTCATGGACCTTGGCTCTGTCCCGGGGGTAGGGGGGCAGGGGGATCCCCAGGTTGATGGGCCTGAGAAGAGGGACCTAGACCCATCTCACATGGCAGGAGGTAACACTGAGGGCCAGCCTACGTTTAGTTCTGTTGCCTATGAGCCAGCCTTTTAGCTAAGAGAGTCGGCCGAGGGGAGGTGGGTGGGGACGATGGGGCCGTCGTCACCCTGTGTGATTTAGGGGAGCCTGCTGGGGACACCAGCAAACCCAGGTGGGTGTCGTGGTCTCTCTGCAGCTCAGCCCCGTCCCTCCCCCCATGGGCTTTCAGGACCAGGCTGGCTCTGCAGACCCAATTCCCGCAAAGATGAATGCTAATTGGTCAGAGTCAGCCTGGGGCCAGGTGGGGAGCTGGAAACATGCTGAACAGATGGGCAGGAAGAGGACACTAGGCAGATGGGGAACACACATGACCCAGGAATGTGAGCAACAAGCCCCACAGCCAGTCATCACTACCCTTCTCGAGGGTGCACTAGAGTAACAAGCCTTTGCAGTAAAATAAAAACTAAAAACAATGAGTTATAAGGAATAAGAAAGAGCAAAACTATCATTTTCTTGCAGGTGATACGACTGTTTACTTACAAAATCCAAGAGAACCTGTGAAAAAACTACTCAGATTAATAACAGCGCAGCACGATTTGCAGAGAACAAGAGCTATGCACAAAATTCACAGCACTTCTTACAGCAGCAATAACCAGATGGGATCATAATTTACACTGTGTCACTCAGAGTCACAGCAGAATCTATGACGTTCATAGTTGCAGCAAAAGGTAACATGTGCAAGATCTTCATGGGGAAAACAACATACGTTACTGAAAGACATAAAAGAAGAATTTAATAGATAGGGGAAGGCGCCAATTTCATGGATAGAAAAATTCAACTCTGGGGACCTCCCTGGGGGTCCAGTGATAGAGAGTCAGCCTTCCAATGGAGGGGATGTAGGTTTGATCCCTGGTGGGGGAGCTAAGATGCCACATGCCTCGGGGCAACTAGGCCCGTGTGCCACAACTAGAGAACCCCACACACCACAACAAAGAGCCTGAGCACCACAGTGAAAGATCCGCACGCCTCAGTGAAGATCCCACACGCCGCAACTAAGACCTGATGCAGCCGAAAAATAAATAAAATTTAAAAATTAAAAAAGTCACTCAGCTTGTAATTATTTAAAAAAAAGGAAAAGAAAGATTCAACTTTGTAAGTAATTCTCCAAAATCTTTAAATTCAATGAAAATTCAATCAAAACTCCATCAAAATATATGGGGAACTTAAAAACTGATTTTAAAGAATATGTATAAAGAAATAGCTTAAGATATGCTCGGAATGATACAGTACCTGGAATTGGCTTCAAAAGAACCTGGGGCAGGGGTGGGGACCAAGGGGGGAGGCGTAGACAAAACCAGATTGGGCATGAACTGATTATCACTAAAGCTGGGATTGAGCTCTCCTATTGGGTCTACTTTTGTGTGTTTAAAATTCTTCTGTAATATAAAGTTAAAAAAGTTTGAGAAGGAAAAATATCTAAAACTTTTTTTTTTTGAGACAAAGCCAAACTGGGATAACTTACAAAAAAGTGAATACATCAAGGTACAGTAATAAACATTGTGACAACAGTACAGCAACAGAAACATAGACCCATGGATGGAGAAGAGGTCAGAAGCAGGTTTGTGGGCCTCGGGCAGGGACAGAGGTGATCCATGCCCAAGGAACAGGCTGAAAGGGCACTTCTCGAGTGCTTGGTCGTGACTTTGCATGCCCTGCGTTGGATCAAGCTCGTAGGAGAGCTAGGGAACGGCCTCCAAGGGGGACCAGCTAATCTTTCAGTTACTGACGAGACTGAGGAGAGGGGCTTAACTGATTTTTCCAACACTCCATAGCTGATTAGAGAGAGCCAGATCTCCTAGCTTTTACTGGATTCTGAATCAGCTGCTCCTTGTTGGAAAAATCAAATATATAATATTTGTGGTTTTCTCCATTTATTTATTTCTATAAATTTATTTATTTTATTTATTTATTGGCTGCGTTGGGTCTTTGTTGCTGCACGTGGGCTTTCTCTAGTTGCTGAGAGTGGGGGCTACTCTTCATTGCGGTGTGCAGGCTCCTCCTTGTAGTGGTTTCTCTTGCTGTGGAGCACGGGCTGTAGGTGCGTGGGCTTCAATAGTTGCGGCACATGGGCTCAGTAGTTGTGGCTCACGGGCTCCAGAGCACAGGCTCAATAGTTGTGGCACATGGGTTTAGTTGCTCCGTGGCATGTGGGATCTTCCCAGGGCAGGGCTTGAACCCCTGTCCCCTGCATCGGCAGGCAGATTCTTTACCACTGCGCCACCTAGGAAGTCCCTCTCCATTTATTTTTTTTCAATAACGTATTATAAAAATATTCTATACTCAATGTTTATATACTATATAACATATACAAATACATAGAATACTATATACTATATATAGTATAGCTACATATTATGGTTATAATATACATAACTGTGTTACTATATTGTATACTATATATGCCAAATATTTTACATACAATATATTTTATATACAGTATAATACATATTATATTGTATATATAGTATATACATTCTACATATTATATAATATATATGGAATATTTAATGCATTCTATGTCATATACTATACATAACACACAACAATTATAATCATATACCAATATTAGATAATACAAGTTGTTACATAATTACACAATCTGCTACATAAGTATATCACACATACATGACTATACATAATGATAACATAACATACACAACGCATGTCACACAGACACACGACTGAGGACTTCAGCGGCTCAGTCGGTGGCGCCTCCTTGCTGATGCGCCCGGAGGGCATCTCTGCATTTCCCTCCTCTTCCTCTCGCGTCTCCTCTCTCTCGGTACCGGTACCCGGTACCTCCGACCCCCCCCCCCCCCAGGCTTTTCCGCAGCCCCCTCCCTCCCAGGGCGACGCCGTCTGCGACAGCACCGCGTTCCTGTTGTCTCTGTGTGGCCCTTCCTTCTCGTCCCTACGACGTCACAGCCCATCGGCCCGGGGTCCCTCCCGGGGTCACTCCCGGGGCCCGCGCTGCGCGCACCGGGCGCCGGCCTTGTCTCCTCTGCGCCTCCGGGACCGCGCTTCTCGCGGGGGGGGGGGACCTGAGCAAACGCGCCCCGCGAGGCTGGGGGTCAGAGCAGCCGCCGCGGCCGTCCGTTCACACGGCGGGAGGGGCCTGCGGGACGGAAAGGAAACGCGAAGGTGCGCGTGGACGGCGCCCCGGGCCCAGACCGTCCGCTCCACCCGCGGCGGCGGCCTCCGCGCATCCGACACCGGCCTCGGGCGCGCGGGGACGCGGGGGCGCATCTGCTCCTCCGCCGGGGCCTCCGCAGCCCCCCTCCCGCAGGGCCGCCCCCGGGTACCCGACAGAGTCCGCGCTATGCTCCCCCCACCCCGCCCCCGGCCGCGGCCCCTCCCTCCCGCGCTGTGGTCTCCGGGCTCCTGCCTCCGACCGACCGGCGTCACTCCCGGCCTCCCCCGACGCAGCCCCGACACCCTGGTCCAGTCCCCGGTCCTACGAGCGGGCCCCGGCAGACGCCCCGTGTGCGCGGGATCGCGTGCGTGTCCCGGGACGGCTCATTTCCCCGAGCGCATGTCCTCCGGGTTCCTCCGTTCCGGGGCACACGTTAAGGATCCCCCCCTTTTCCAGCAGCCTCCCATCCCCCGCATCACCAGCGTCGGCTCCTGTTTGGTCGCACACGTGTCTTTGGCTCCGTTACCTGCACGGTGTTCTAGAACGTGGCCCTCAGTTGGAGCCGCGGACGTGGGACTCCGAGGGAAGCGCCGCGTCCGGAGCGCGTGGTGGGGGAGAGTCAGCTCGTTGGCAAGGAGACGGTCGCCAAGGAGACGCGATGAGGCAGCCTCCGCCCTCCTCCCCTTCACCCAAGTGGAGCATCTGCGCTGACAGTCTCGTGGCTGCTCCGCCTTCCAGACCCCAGCGTGCCGACCGGCTGGAAGCTACCGGGCGATTCATTTTCCTGATTATGTAACTTCGTGGACACGCAGAAGACCCTGGAAAGTCACTTGAAGTGAACATATGGACTGTGACATCTCATTTATGAGTTCTGTCAGCAGAAAACACATGGCTTCATCAATGACATGGCATTTGATTAAGTTTAGTCATGTAAAGTTATTACCACAATTAGGCCACACAAAGTCACCAGTAACTGCTTTACTGAATTCATTGGCAGATGTGAAGAGTCGCTGGGGAACATGTTATCTTGAAGGGCTCAGCAAACTGGCAAATAAAATGACAGAGAATCTCACACATGGCTTCTTCAAAAACCAAAACATGCCGCGTCCTCTGCCACAGGCCCCAGGTTTCCCGACAGCTCCCCTTCAGCCCTGACATCCTGCTGTCCCCGGGGCAGCTGGTGGCTCTGGACTCCTGCCTGAGTGCGTCCAGCTCTGCAAACCTCCGGGACCCCGGTGCCGGGAGTCCCAGCCTTTCTCTGGCCCTCAGTGGAGCCCTGCAGTTCACACAAGACCAGGCTAGGGGAGGGCGGCAGACAGCGATTCCTCGCTCCAGCTGCTGAGGCTTCCCGGGGGTTTGTCACCACGGCTTCATCTGGCCTGGCTGGACTCACATCTCATCTGCCACACCAAGAATTAACCCAATTTCCTGTGAAATGTGCCTGTTTGCCCTCCACGTGCGTTTCTGCAGCTCCTCGGAACCTGTGATCATCTTGGGCTCCGGTCACTTACTCCAGGCAGCTGCTTCCCCAGCCTCTGGCGCTGAGGTCCAGGCTGACTGTCACTCACCCCTCCTAGTTACGCGTGTTTTGGGGGTTTGCACAGTTTAGAACATGGGCCTTAGTCTTGGTGATGATACTCCAGTGGTGAGGTTCAGACAGCAGGGAAGCTGGCAGAGCCCTGTGATCCCAGAGCATCTCAAGGTTAGAGTCCGTTTCCAGGAAACTAAGACCCTGTTCTGTGTTGCCAAGGTCTAGGGTCAGGCGGCGCCGTTTCCACGCGTCCTCTTTCCTTTACTTATCCAGAGTGGAGCCGCCTCCTCTCTCTCCTGGAAGTGATGCACTGAGGGCCTGGAAGACCCACGATCCGGAGGGATGGGAACCCTGGAGATGAGAACCCACACTTGTCTCAGGAAAGCAAACAGGCCCCAGGAAAGGGTGGGTGAGTCCAGCAGGGGAGCCAGCCCGCAACTTGAACCTCCGTGTTGGGTCACGGGTCAACTGCCTGAAGCAGGCGGGGCTGCCTGGCACTGGGGCCTCCTTCCTCTCCTGGCGCTTGGCCCATCCAGACATTCGTGTTCATCCTCTTTGATCTCCGCTCCCTTTTGGATCACCCGCTTCTCACCAGCTCTCCAGTCATGGTAGAGATTCGAAGCTTCCTTCTTCCTGGACCGCCGGGCTTGGGCTGAACCCTTCCTCCCCCTGAATCCTGTGGTGCAAAAAGCAGGTGCCGTTCTCTGGCGTTTCCCATTTCCTGCAGGTGCAGCTGGTGACCTTGCTCAGCCACAAGATATGCTTCGCGAGGGCTCAAACTGAGGCTGAGTCTTTCCTTTGTATTAATATTAGGACCCGTCTGGGCTGGACTGTGCTCGTGACTCGGTGGTCACGGGTGATTGCGTAGCCCGCAATTACACTCAGAAACTGGATGCCGTTCCTTAGGGTTTCCAAAGCTTGGCCCTGATTGGTTCCAGGTCTAGGAAGACATGTTAAATGTTCATAATATGCTTAGTTTCAAGCAAAATTAACCCTCAAAACTGACCTTGCGGCAGTAAGCGGCTAACCTTGAAAAGCACTTTTTTTTCCCTCTCAGGATGGGGAGCTTTGACAGTACATTTTTCCAGCATGTATTTCTCAGCTCTGAGAAGGTATGTACAGTATATAAGTCAGTAGTGTACGTTTGGGGCCACTGATTCCCATTCACTGACATACGGTAAATTACAAATTCTATGATTAAGACATTGCTTTTGTTGTAAAAATCCAGTTTCATGAAATTTGTGTGAGGAAAAGTAACAAGAGAATTTAGTGTGTTCTTCAGGCTTTAGTTCCTGGTGCAGCTGATGGCACGTGGACGGAGCAGGCAGGGGCCACACAGCTGTGCCTGTGACTCAGCTTGGTCTTTACAGCAGGAAAGCAGGGAATTCCTGGACGAGTGGCTGTGGCTGCGTTTCATTAAAACTTTATTTGCAAAAGCAGATGAACACTGAATTGGGCCTGTGGACCATAATTTGCATATTCCTGACCTAGAGATTTTATCTTTTAATTTTATTTATTTTATTATTTATTTATTTATTTTTGGCTGCTCTGGGTCTTAGGGGCAGTATGTGGGATCGTCATTGCGGGCTCTCTAGTTGAGGTGCGCAGGCTTCTCTCTAGTTGTGGAGCTCAGGCTCCAGGTGGTGTGGGCTCTGTAGTTTGCAGCACGCAGCCTCTCTAGCTGAGGCGCGTGACCTCAGTACTTGTGGCGTGTGGGCTTAGTTGCCCTGTGGCGTGTGGGATCTTAGCTCCCTGACCAGGGATCGAACCCACATCCCCTGCACTGGAAGGCGGATTCCATACCACTGAAGTACCAGGGAAATCCCTGACCTAGAGATTTTAAATATTTACTTAATTCCATTCAACAGAACAGGCCTTGTGCTAAACAATAAGGAGGGAAAAATGAGAAAGACAGTTTCGAGTTTATCAGGAGATGATAGTTTATCAGGAGACCAATTCAATTTCTTAACTGGAACTATTTAAAACAAAATATTTTCTTGGATCAGTCTCCTAAGGCAAAAGAAATAAAAGCAAAAATAAACAAATGGAACCAAATTAAACTTAAAAGCTTTTGCGCAGCAAAGGAAACCATTGACAAAACGAAAAAACAACCTATGGAGTGGGAGAAAATATTTGCTAATATTTTCCAGGGGTCAATATCCAACATATACAAACAGCTCATACAGCTCAATATCAAAAAGACAAACAACCCAGTCAAAAAATGGGCAGAAGACCTACATAGGCATTTCTCCAAAGAAGACATACAGATGCCCAAGAAGCACATGAAAAGCTGCTCAACATCACTAATTATTAGAGAAATGCAAATCAAAACTACAATGAGGTACCACCTCACACCTGTCAGAATGGCCATCATCAAAAAGTCTACAAATAATAAATGTTGGAGAGGGTGTGGAGAAAAGGGAACCCTCCTACACTGTTGGTGGGAATGTAAACTGATACAGCCACTATGGAGAACAGTATGGAGGTTCCTTAGAAAACTAAAAATAGAGCTACCATATGACCCAGCAGTTCTACTCCTGGGTATGTACCCAGAAAAAATGAAAACACTAATTCGAAGAGATACATGCACACCAGTGCTCATAGCAGCATTATTTACAACAGCCAAGACACTGAAGCAACCCAAGGGCTCATCAACAGACGATTGTGCTAAGAAGATGTGGGCGGGGTGTGTGTGTTTGTGTGTATGTGTATGTGTGTATATACATATATACACACATACACATACGTAAAACAGAATATTACTCAGCCATAAAAAGAATGAAATAATGCCATTTGCAGCAATGTAGATGGGCCTGGAGAGTATTATATTTAGTGAAGGCAATCAGAGAAAGACAAATATTGTATGATATCACTTACATGTGGAATCTAAAAAATAATACAAATGGATCTATTTACAACACAGCAACAGACACACATAGAGAACAAATCTGTGGTCCCAAGGGGGAGAGGGAAGGGGGAGGGTATGGGATCAGGAGACACAGGCTACTATATGTGAAATAGATAAGCAACAAGGATTTACTGTGGAGCACAGGGAATTATAACCATTATCTTATAATGGAGTATATATAATCTATAATGGAGTATAATCTACAAAAAACTGAATCACTATGTTGTACACCTGAAACTAACACAAAATTGTAACTCGACTACGCTTCTAAAAGCAGCTGCCACATCCCATCACCTTCGCCCTCTGCCCGGAGGCTGGCAGCGTGCAGACATGGGAGATGCTCTCTCCTGGGACTGAGGGGGACATCGACTGACTTGGTGAACTGATGAAGCAGCACCTCTGTCAGCTTGTGAAGCATGAAGCCTGGGCAAGTAGTAAAGCTTTGCTTTTTCAACCCACAGAGATTTTCTGAGGTTATTTGTTACCGTGGCAGGACTTGATCCATCCTGACTAACACGGTCAAGAGAGGCCAGAGGCAGAGCCGTCCAGGTGAGGATGCAGGGTACCCACTGATTCATCATTCATACATTCAACAGCCGTTTCTGGAAGACCTGCGGGGACAAGATGAGTAAAACAGGATTCTTGCCTTCAAGGAACTTAGAGCATCACAGGGAGACAGAGATGGAGCAAAGTATGGCACAGGGTTACCAAGGACAGACATTGTCACAGCCCTGGGAGAACCTGAAACAAACCGTAGGGCTTTGAAACTTTCCTAAGAGATCATAGGGACTTACATATTCGCAAATCTTATCAAGTGGTTGCTTCTAAAAGGGAGAATTACTGAAAGTTTCAGAAAAACAAACCACTGATGAAAGGCAGTATCATTTCTGTCGGAGGAAGGTAGCCTGACCAATCCAGAATTTCCAAAAGGTGTTTGTAACCTACGTAAGATTTAAAAACAAGAGCAAACAGCTGAGTTAAAGATGAGACACAGCAATAAACAGATGCCTTTCTGGAAGGAAATAAGCAATTTTGTTTCTCTGGGATCAGTGCAGACCTTATCTGAAGTTCCTCTAGGTGCTCTGCAGAAAACAAGATGTGAGGTGGCTCGAAGCTTTTTGAAAAGTTGAAATAATTTTTTTGCCCTCTTGTTCTGTCTGCCTCCCCCTTTTCTGCCTTCTTTTGTGATGCAAAAATCAGCAGAGCTTAAGGCTCAGCTGCAGCAATTCCCTCAGCCTAATGTACAATGTGCTGTAACGCGAGCCAGCGGAGTACACTGGCAAGTAGGTAGATTTAGATAATAAATCATAAATAAATAAACCACTCAAGTTCAGACCCCAGCCTCAAGGGGCCCCTGGAATCGCAGTGCTGGAGGGGCTGAAGTTCACTTTGTCAAGGTCGACCTCTGGCAGAATCTCCCCACAAGCCATCTCCAGGCTCGGCAGCAGCACGCACTGCAGAGTCCAGTCCTTGGAGGTGGAGCACGTGTGGAAGGGCGCGGGTCAGAGCCAGCCATGGATCTCCCGCTCTCGTGCCAGCCGTTGGGTCTTTCATATTGATAAATGGTTGTGGGGATGTCAATGAACTGCAAAGACCAAGCTGGACAGAGGCCTCCCAGAATTGCAAGGAGGCATATCCTCGAAGGGTAGTAGTAGCAAATGACATAAAAATTGGAAGCAGATTGGAAAGCTGTTTTGATATTAAAGTACCGATGACTCTAAAGCCCATTTATTTGCCGTTTCCCCCGTCCCCTGCTCCGCTGACCAGGCTCCCAGCCCGGTGGTGGTGGTGGTGATGGTGGTGGTGGCGGCGGCGGCGGCGCCTCTGAAACGCTCTTGACAAAGTCCCTGTCAACATCCCATTGGCAGAACGTCCTCATCTGCCTTGTGCTTGCAACAGTATTTGGACAGTTTTGCTGACCTTTCAGAAACCATTTTTTGAAGTGATTTTTCTGTGAACTTGTGGTTTTCCTGCTGTACCCTTGGCCACTAGGGTGGGTCTCGTCTCTTCCTGCAAGCACTGGAGATCCTTTCGCCTGTCTGCTACACGGGGGGTTGCACTCTATCCCAAGAGTTTAAGCACGACCACAATGCTGATAGGTTCCCACATTTAGATGCTCAGCCCGGCTCTCCGGGCTGACATACCAACCTCTGCCTGGACGGCTCACCTGGACGGCTCACCTGGATCTCTGGCTGGCAGCTCAGACGGAAAGGTTCAGCGCAGAACCCCTGCCTGCCGTCCTCTGCTCTGCTCAGCATGGCAGAAACCAGCAGCTGCCCAGGCCCCGGGCTCAGGAACCTTCCATCAGCTGGCTTCTTTACGTCACGCACCCAGTCCAAGCCTGGCCACTTCCAGGGTCGGAGCCTCCACACGCCCCCGGGGGCCTGCAGCCCCGTCCCCTGCACCCGAGCCTGCGCAGCAGCCCGCGATCGCCCTCCAGTAAACCTCGGGGCCGCGCTCAGCGCCCCTGCTGTGCCCAACAGGCCCGACTCCAGTCGGTCTCGCCTTCTGCTGGTGCCCTCTGCCGTCATCAGCCTTTCCCCTGGTGGGAATATTCCGAGCTGACTGCACACTCTTCTCCGGACTCACTTCAGTCGTCCACCTGAAGGCCACGGACGCTGGAGTTTTGGTGACCCCGCGCCCGCCCCCTGGAGTCCTCGCAGCCTGAGCCTCCTCCGTCTTCTGACGCCAGGAGGCGCAGCGCCTGGCACGGAGTGGGTGCCGAGGACATCCTGTCCTGAATTTGGTAGCTTGAAGCTGGGACGGTTTAGGTGATGTGAGCAGTGTTAGTAAGTGGTCTGATGACAAAGCAGTGTAGAAGCTGTATGTCCATCAGGCGGGTAATTTTGTAGCGACCTTGAGGCACAGGCCCTATTTTAATTGTTGGTGAGGAAGAGGTTGGCATTCATGTTGGAGGGAGCCGCAAAAACAGATGTGCAGAGGCAGAAAGAGACAAGACGTGTTGACGGAATTTAAAAGAGAGAAGTTCACAGCATCAGAAAAGTTGGAAGTGAAATTGTGTGAAGTAGGTTCAGACTAATAAAAGGAGAGCACCGAGCACTGGGTACGGGGCCTGGGCCGCAGGGCACGCGGCGGAGGCTGTGAAGGCAGGTGTGCCGCGGCCCTGGGACTCCATGCGCACCCAGTCCATGGGCTCAGTGGGGCTTCCACAGAAACCGCGGATCTGTGCTATAAAAAACTGTTCATCGGGAAAAAGAAAAAACCCACACGTTTTTGGGTCCATTAGGAAGAAAATATACTTCATTTCACATTTTAAATTGAAATGTGTGACATTTACCTTCTTTCTCTTAAAAAGAAATTCTGCTTTCAAAAAAGTGAACATCATGTAACAACAAATAAGAAATTCTTACTGACTCAACATTCAGTCAGCCTGGATCATTAGACTGTAGGTTACACATGACACCAAAACCCTTCTAAACCAGCATGTGACACGAGAATTGAAATGCAGCACTGAACCAGTTTGAGCAAATTTGGAGCAGTAGTGTCTCTGCTTTTTATATTTATATATATAAATATATATATTTGTAATTTAAATATATATATATTTCTACTTGTCAAGAGATGATCTGTTAAACAAAGAGAACACTTTACTCAATACTCCAGTTCCTTTGTGGATGGACTTTGCAGAAAGCCTCCTTCTGCCTGAGGTTAAAACAACGGTGCTTTATTTCTCTACCCTATCGGAGCCCCTCACCATCAGCCAAAGTCAAAATACGTGAAGCTTAACATGCTGCGTCTCCTCATGGAAACTCCCATAGATGTTTGCAGGAAATTTTTTTTTTTTTTTTTTTAGCTCTTTATTGGAATATGATTGCTTTACACTCTTGAACCAGCTTTTGAGGTGCACCAAAGTGAATCAGCTGTATTTATACATATATCCCCATATCCCCTCCCTCCCGCGACTCCCTCCCACCCTCCCTGTCCTGGCCCTCTAAGGCATCACCCATCATCGAGTTGATCTCCCTTTGTTAAACAGCAACTTCCCACTGGCTATCTATTTTACAGTTGGTAGTGTAAATATGTCTGTGTTACTCTCTCACTTCGTCCCAGCTTCCCCTTTGCCTCCTCCTCCCCGCCACCAAACCCCGCGTCCTCCAGTCCATTCTCTGCATCTGCATCCCTATTCTTGTCCTGTCACTGGGTTCATCAGGACCTTTTTTTTTTTTTTTTTAGAGTCTGTATATCTGAGTTAGCATACAGTATTTGTTTCTCTCTTTCTGGCTTACTTCACTCTGTATGACAGACTCTAGGTCTATCCACCTCATTACATATAGTTCCATCTCACTCCTTTTTCTGGCTGAGTAATATTCCATTGTATATATGTGCCACATCTTCTTTATCCATTCATCTGTTGATGGGCATTTAGGTTGCTTCCATGTCCTGGCTATTGTAAATAGTGCTGCAATGAATGTTATGGTACGTGTTTCTTTTGGGATTATGGTTTTCTCTGGGTATATGCCCAGGAGTGGGATTACTGGATCATACGATAGTTCCATTTTTAGTTTTTTAAGGAACCTCCAAAATGTTTTCCATAGTGGCTGTACCAGCTCACATTCTCACCAACAGTGCAGGAGGGTTCCCTTTTCTCCACACCCTTTTTGGTTTTTTCTAGATTTTTTGATGATGGCCATTCTGACCAGTGTGAGGTGATACCTCATTGTGGCTTTGACTTGTATTTCTCTAATGATTAGTGATGTTGAGCATCTTTTCATGTGTGTGTTGGTCATCTGTATGTCTTCTTTGGAGAAATGTCTATTTAGGTCTTCCACCCATTTGTGGACTGGGTTATTTGCTTTTTTCGTATTAAGCTGCATGAGCTGCTTGTATATTTTGGAGATTAATCCTTTGTCCGTTGCTTCATTGGCAAGTATTTTCTCCCATTCTGAGGGTTGTCTTCTTGTCTTGTTTATGGTTTCTTTTGCTGTGCAAAAGCTTTTAAGTTTCATGAGGTCCCATTTGTTTATTCTTGATTTTATTTCCATGATTCTAAGAGATGGGTCAAAAAGGATCTTGCTTTGATGTATGTCATAGAGTGTTCTGCCTATGTTTTCCTCTAGGAGTTTTATAGTGTCTGGCCTTACATTCAGGTCTTTAATCCATTTGGAGTTTATTTTTGTGTATGGTGTTAGGAAGTGTTCTAATTTCATTCTTTTACATGTAGCTGTCCAGTTTTCCCAGCACCACTTATTGAAGAGGCTGTCTTTTTTCCATTGTATATTCTTGCCTCCTTTGTCAAAGATAAGGTGCCCATATGTGCTTGGGCTTACCTCTGAGTTCTCTATTCTGTTCCATTGATCTTCCTTTCTATTTTTGTGCCAGTACCATATTGTCTTGATCACTGTGGCCTTGTAGTATAGTTTGAAATCAGGAAGCCTATTTCCACCAACTCCATCTTTCCTTCCCAAGATTGCTTTGGCTATTCGGGGTCTTTTGCGCTTCCATACAAATCATAAGATTTCTTGTTCTAGTTCTGTGAAAAATGCCATTGGTAATTTGACAGGGATTGCGTTGAATCTGTAAATTGCTTTGGGTAGGATAGTCATTTTCACAATGTTGGTTCTTCCAATCCAAGAATGTGGTATGTCTCTCCATCTGTTTGTGTCATCTTTGATTTCTTTCATCAGTGTCTTATAGTTTCCTGCAAACAGGTCTTTTGCCTCCTTAGGCAGGTTTCTTCCTAGGTATTTTATTCTTTTTGTTGCAATGGTGAATGGGAGAGTTTCCTTAATTTCTCTTTCTGCTCTTTTGTTGTTAGTGTATAGGAATGCAAGAGATTTCTGCACATTAATTTTGTATCCTGATACTTTACTAAATTCATCAATTACTGCTAGCAGTTTTCTGGTAGAGTCTTTAGGGTTTGCTATGTATAATATCATGTCATCTGCAAAGAGTGACAATTTTACTTCTTTCCCAGTTTGGATTCCTTTTATTTCATTTTCTTCCCTGATTGCTGTGGCTAAAACTTCCAAAACTATGTTGAATAATAATGGGGAGAGTGGGTACCCTTGTCTTGTTCCTGTTCTTAGAGGGAATTCTTTCAGTTTTTCACCATTAAGAACAATGTTGGCTTTTGGTTTCTCATATGTGGCTTTTATTATGTTGAGGTAATTTCCTTCTATGCCCATTTTCTGGAGAGTTTTTTATCATAAATGGATGTTGAATTTTGTCAAAAGCTTTTTCCGCATCTATTGAGATTATCATATGGTTTTTATCCTTCAATTTGCTGATATGGTGTATCACATTGATTGATTTGTGTATATTGAAGAATCCTTGCATCCCAGGGATAAACCCCACTTGATCATGGTGTATGATTTTTTTAATGTGCTGTTGGATTCTGTTAGCTAGTATTTTGTTGAGGATTTTTGCATCTATATTCATCAGGGATATTGGCCTGTAATTTTCCTTTTTTTGTGACATCTTTACCTGGTTTTGGTATCCAGGTGATGGTGTCCTCATAGAATGAGTTTGGGAGTGTTCCTCCTTCTGCTATGTTTTGGAAGAGTTTGAGAAGGATGAGTGTTAGCTCTTCTCTAAATGTTTGATAGAATTCGCCTGTGAAGCCATCTGGCCCTGGGCTTTTGTTTGTTGGGAGATTTTTAATCACAGTCTCAATTTCCGTACTTGTGATTGGTCTGTTCATATTTTCTATTTCTTCCTGGTTCAGTCTTGGAAGATTGTATTTTTCTAAGAATTTATCCATTTCTTCCAGGTTATCCAATTTATTGGCATATAGTTGCTTGTAGTAGTCTCTCATGATCTTTTGTATTTCTGTGGTGTTAGTTGTTACTTCTCCTTTTCCACTTCTAAGTCTGCTGATTTGCGTCTTCTCCCTTTTTTTCCTGATGAGTCTGGCTAATGGTTTATCAATTTTGTTTATCTTCTCAAAGAATGAGCTTTTAGTTTCATTGATCTTTACTATTGTTTCCTTCATTTCTTTTTCATTTATTTCTGATCAGAGTTTTATGATTTCTTTCCTTCTGCTCACTTTGGGTTTTTTTTTTGTTGTTGTTCTTCTTCTTTCTCTAATTGTTTTAGGTATAAGGTTAGGTTGTTTAATCAATATTTTTCTTGTTTCTTAAGGTAGGACTGTATTGCTATAAACTTCCCTCTTAGAACTGCTTTTGCTGCGTCCCATAGGTTTTGGGTTGTTGTGTTTTCATTGTCATTTGTTTCTAGATATTTTTTGATTTCCTCTTTGATTTCTTTAGTGATTTCTTGGTTGTTTAATAACATATTGTTTAGCCTCCATGTGGTTGTATTTTTTACAGTTTTTTTTTTCCTGTAATTGATATCTAGTGTCATGGCATTGCGGTCAGAGAAGATGCTTGATATGATTTCAATTTTCTTGAATTTACCGAGGCTTGATTTGTGACCCAAGATGTGATCTATCCTGGAAAATGTTCCGTGTGCACTTGAGAAGAAAGTGTATTCTGTCGTTTTTGGATGGAATGTCCTATAAATATCAATTAAGTCGAGATGGTCTAATGTGTCATTTAAAGCTTGTGTGTCCTTATTTATTTTCTGTTTGATCTGTCCATTGATGTAAGTGGGGTGTTAAAGTCTCCTACTATTATTGTGTTACTGTTGATGTCTCCTTTTATGGCTGCTAGCATTTGCCTTATGTATTGAGGTGCTCCTATGTTGGGTGCGTAGATATTTACAATTGTTATATGTTCTTCTTGGATGGATCCCTTGATCATTATGTAGTGTCCTCCTTTGTCTCTTGTAATAGTCTTTACTTTAAAGTCTAATTTGTCTGATATGAGTATTGCTACTCAAGCTTTCTTTTGACTCCCTTGCATGGAATATCTTTTTCCATCCCTTTACTTTCAGTCTATATGTGTCCCTTGGTCTGAAGTGGGTTTCTTGTAGGCAGCATATAGAAGGATCTTGTTTTTGTATCCATTCAGCCAGTCTGTGTCTTTTGGTTGGAGCATTTAATCCATTTACATTTAAGGTGATTATTGACCATTTTCTATTACCATTTTCTTAATTGTTTTGGGTTTGTTTTTGTAGGTCTTTTCCTTCTCTTGTGTTTCCTACTTAGAAAAGTTCCTTAAGCAATTGTTGTAAGGCTGGTTTAGTGGTGCTGAATTCTCTTTTAACTTTCACTTGTCTGTAAGCTTTTGATTTCTCCATCAAATCTGAATGAGATACTTGCTGGGTAGAGTATTCTTGGCTGTAGGTTTTTCTCTTTCAGGACTTTCAGTATATCCTGCCATTCCCTTCTGGCCTGCAGAGTTTCTGCAGAAAGATCAGCTGTTATTCTTATGGGCTTTCCCTTTTCTCTTGCTGCTCTTAATATTTTTTGTTTGGGTTTAATTTTTGTTAGTTCGATTAATATGTGCCTTGGCGTTTTTCTCCTTGGGTTTATTCTGTATGGGACTCTCTGGGCTTCTTGGACTTGAATAATTATTTCCTTTCTCATGTTGGGGAAGTTTTCCACTATAATGTCTTCAAATATTTTCTCAGACCCTTTCTTTTTTTCTTCTTCTCCTGGGATGCCTATGATTCGAATGTTGGTGCCCTTAATGTTGTCCCCAAGGTCTCTGAGACTGTCTTCCAATCTTTTTATTCTTTTTTCTCTTTCCTGCTCTGTGGCAGTTATTTCTCCCATTCTATCTTCCAACTCACTTATTTGTTCTTCTGCCTCAGTTATTCTGCTGTTTATACCATCTAGAGTATTTTTAATATCAGTTATTTTGTTGTCCATTACTGTTTGTTTGCTCTTTAGTTCTTCTGAGTCCTTATTAACTGTGTCCTGTATTTTCTGTATTTTGTTACCAAGATTTGGGATCACCTTTACTATCATTACTCTGAATTCTCTTTCAGGCAATTTTCCTGTTTCCTCTTCATTTATTTGGTCTTGTGGGGTTTTTTTCCTGCTCCTTTGCCTGCATGGTGTTTTCTCCTTTTGTCTAAATTATAGGATTTGCTGTCTCCTTTCCCTATGCTGCCTAGTAGTAATTCCTCTTGTTTCTGCCCTCTGCCCCCTGTGGTGGGGTTTGTCCAATGTCTTGAGTAGGCTTCCTGGTGGTGGCATCTGGTGTCTGCTTTCCAGTGTGTGGCTCTGTGTCTTTTCTCTCTGATGAGCAGGGCCGTGTCAGGTGGTGTGTTTTAGGGTATCTGTGAGGTTAATATGGCTTTAGGTAGTCTGTGTGCTGATGGGTGGGTTTGTGTTCCTGTCTTGCTTGTAGTTTGGTGTGAGGCATCCAGCACTGGCAGTTGCAGACAGTTGGATGAAGCCAAGTCTTAGACTCTGATACAGGGCTCTGTGACAGTTCTCTGCAGTTAATCTTCCCTGTGTCTCCCTAGTAGTTTAGCATCCTGGATTCAGTGCTCCCTCCTACTTGACTTCTGATGGAGTAGTGCAGACTTCAGAGGTTGCTTGTCCTGAGGAACCTCACAAGCGATGAATTTATAAAGTTGGAGATTACAAGAAAATAATGGAAGATGAGTCTTGCGGAAGCTTTTGCATCAATGTCTCAGAGGTAAAACCACTTGCCATATGAACACGTTACTTCTTCCATTTGTCACAAAACTTTAACCAAATCACCTTTTTTCCCCTCTATGAATTTTAGAAATTAAATTAAAACTCATCAAGATGGCAGATGAGCACATGAAAAGATGCTTCATGTCATGTCATTAGTGAAATAAAACAATGAGATCCCACCACACACATATTAGAAAATATGCTCTGGTCAAAATCCAGACACTGACAACACCAAATGCTGACCAGGACATGGAGTAGCAGGAACCCTCACCACTGCTGGTGGGAACACAAAAGGGTACAGACACTTTGGAAGACAGTTTGGTGATTACTTACAAAACTAGACATACTCTTACCATGAGATCCAGCAATCATGCTCCTTGGTATTGACTCAAAGGAACTGAAAACTTACGTCCACACAAATGTCTATAGGAGCTTTATCCATAATTGCCAAAACTTGGAAGCGACTGAGATGTCCTTCACTAGGTTAATGGATAACCTTGGTTCATCCAGACAGTGGGGTATTAGAACGTCAAGGCATAGCAATCTCTGAGGCAACGCAAAAGGGCAGCTGAGAAGGAAACTCCTGCAGCCCTGGAAGGAAGTGCTTTGCTCAAGGGACAATCGTTCCCAACTCTCCTGTTTCTAGGGGCCTCTAGACTCTGCCCCTTCTGAATAGGGCAGAGTAGCAGGATTTTCCAGCTTCCTTTGCCCAATAATCTCCAGAATTCACAGTGGAAAACAGTCTGCAGAGTTGCCCCTGTGGGTTCAATTCTTGTGGTCAAACCCAACATAAGACCCAGTTTCTAAGCAGCCCAGCCTGGCAGCTGGTGGCTTCCTGCCAAGGGCAGTCTGTGGGCGAGTCTTCTGTTCCTTTGACCACTGTCCGCTGCCAAGGAGCTGGGTCATGTCTCGTGCAGAAGAACAAAGCAGCCAGCGAGTCTGGAAGGTTAGAGTTAACACGTCATTGTGTGGACAGCTTGGGGTCATGGGGTGGGATTTGCATGATAGACCCACATTTTCTGTAAAACTTTTGGACAAGTGGAAGAGAGTGCAGCAGAAAATTAACAAGCAGGATTACCCAGAAATGACCCCAGAGGCAAATGCGAGCCTGAGGGGCACGGGTGCTCAGACCACCCCTCAGCAGGAGGACCCCAAGGACCAGGTGCCAGGAGCTGCCCCAGGCGATGGCCATGAACAGCTGGCCCCACGTCCGAGCAGGAGGGGCCCGTGCAGTCTGCCACCCAGAGCCCCCTCCTGGACACTTGCCCCACGGGAGGGCCTCGGAGAGAGCATCCCCCTTTGAAGACTGGTCCCCCCGCGCCCACGCCCCACCAGGACCATGCGCTGTCTCTTCTGCTGCCCCCGCCCCCCCGGCCCCGCCAAGTGTGCCTCCACCTGAGTGTGAACCCACCTCAGCTGCCGGCGGTTTGACTGAAACAGTGGTTTCATCCCGTCTCTCAGTGATGGATCTTTCAAATAATGTCCACTCAAGTCTTGGGGCCTGGACTCAGAACTCACTGGAGGAGTGCGAGTGGCCGATGCAGGGGAGGGGGCTTGGGGGCGTCTGTCAGGGGCCCACCCCTGGCTCCTGGTTCCCATCCTCCTCCGGCACCGGAGCCCCCGCCACGGCCGGAAGCCCCGCACGTCATTCCTCTGCCCAGGTCCTTTCTTCAGGTCTGAATTTCACCCATAAACTCCCTGCTGGTGGCTGAGGAGGAGGCAGGAGGGTCAGCATCGGAGGAAGACGATGTGAGAAGAAGCTGCTCTGAGGCCTTGAAGGTGGAGGAGGGACCAGGAACCTCAAGGAGCCGGGAAAGGCAGGAAAGAGGTTCCCCCAGAAGCCTCCGGAAGGCACTGCCTGTGCCTTCACTTTAGGCTTCTGTCCCTAGAACTGTAAGATCACAAACATGTGTTGCTTTAAGCCAGTGAATTTTGGGAAATGTTCTACAGCAGCAGTGGGAACCCAATTCATCACCGTTTCCTTGTGGAATCACTCTCCAGTTTTCTTACAGACATCATGGTGTGCAGTGATCACAACTGCGTATACTACTCTGTGAGAGGGTAGGGAAATGCCGGCCAGGTTTGCTTGGTGGCCAGGAAAATTATTTCATAACCTCAAAAGAATAGTACAGATCAGAACCTTTGAAGACCGCCTTCTAGAGAATGGGTACCAGGAAGCACACTGAATTTGAATGTTAGTGAATGATTATATTGTCCACAATAACAGTGATGTGTTGTATTCTTTTCTACAATTGACCCTGTTCTAAGTCTCATTAGAGAGCTGAAAGCCCATTTAAGGAGTCTGGGAAGATGGTGGCAATTTAGTGTTTTTGTATTTTCCCTGAATTCTCCCAGAAATAGACACACTAGATTTGAAAGCAAAACTAACAACCCAATACCCACCCAATACCCGAGGATCCCACAGTTCTGGAACAATCTGAACCCTATAAACTCAAAACTAACAGAGCTCCCCCATCACCCAGACTCCTTCCCTCAGCAGAAGCTCCTGAGAACTGAATCTGACCAAATGGAGCAGGACACACAGCAGGGCAGAGGGAAAGTCACCTTGTGTGGCTGGGGTGGGGTGCTGGATTTCTGAACGTCCCAGGCTAAACTGTTCATTGCTTTGTGAAAACAACAAAAGAGGAAGCACCAGGGCTTCGAAGTTAAAAAGCGATGCCAGCCCACTGCCGTCTCCTGGAGATTCAGGAAAAGGCTTCATTTTGTTTCATTTTTGTAAAATAAGCAGCACTGAACAATCACAGGAAAATCTACACAAGTATTGTCAAATCCCTGCCAACAATAGAGCCGTGCTAGGAAAATGCAGGCCTCTGTGCATATTGAAACACACCCATAACAGCAGTAACTGCAACAGCAAGCAGAAGGAAACCAGTCACTTAAAACGCAGTCGAGGGGGAGCGGGCATGGGTGACGTTGTTTGGAGACTAAAGTTTCTACGTTGGGGTCCAATGAAGTGAGTCATTACTTTGAGAATCAAAATTGTGTGAGTGAAAGGAGATGAAGATACAACGGACGAGGTCGAGTAAAAACACTGGATTCCTGAACTCGAATGGGAATTATTGATATGAAATCACTAGCTTTGTAGAGAAAAGGACTGAAAACAGTGACCGAACCTGATCAACGGTCACCCCCAGTGAGTAGATTTCTCACTAAAACCATCTGTGGCTTCTGGGAGAAATGGAAGATTTCATGTCTGAGTCGGGAAATGCACAATCTAAAACATGGTGTCCACCAGAAAGCAAGGAAGCCACCAAAGGTCCCCAGGTTCACATCAAAGGTCACGAGGTTCACGTCAAAAGAAGAGGCCCCCACCGACTGAAGATGTGAGAATTAGCGCATTGTAGCACATCAAATGTTTAAATCCACGAGTTAATAAAGACATTGAAACAAAATAAAACAAAAAGTGCCCAGCCTAAATTGAACCTCAAGGCACAAGCAGGTGATCAGGGAAAGTTTTTTTCTTGTTTTGTTTTTTGGTCTGTTTCTAAATAGAAGCTTGGAATTAAAATGTCGTTTCACAACTCAGAACACCTGAGTAAATCCAGGCTAACATCACCGAGAGCGACAGCCAGGCACTGGGTTCCAGTGACGGGATCTGGTGCGGTGCCCGGAGCCGGCCTCCGAACCCTCGCCCTCCCACAGCCCTGCGTGCTCCCGGCTGAGCACAAGGCCACACGTGACCAGAAACCGTGCCGGGAGTTTTGTTTTGCTAAGCATTTATTGTTAACTTTTTGCTTAATGACAGGCATGCAATTACCTCCCATCTTTTAGAGATCTTAGGGTAGAAGAAACAGCACCATGTGCAGAATTGCCCCAACGCCCCTGGGCGAGAGGGGTAGGCAGGACAAGGATGGAACCAGATTGCCCTGTCATGTAACTTATTCTACCAGGAAATTTCCACAATAAGAAAAAAAGCACAAGACAAACACGCACAAAGCCACACGCACTCATTTAGATGAGAACACGAACAGACTTGGTCCTACAGGGCTTGTGGAGCCACTGCGGGTGGGAGTGAGGCCTGGGAGGCACTCTGTTCTGCAGCATCTCCTGAGCGGCTGTGCAGCGTGAAGAGCATTTCAAGTTGTGCCCAGACTCTCACCAGAGAGAGCTCTCCTGGCCGCATTCTCACAGCTGCGATGTCAGCTTTGTTGATTTAGATTTTAAGCAGAGGGTAGGTGGGGGTGACCGGGGCCGGGAGGTGGGGGAGGGGGAGGAGCTGGTCACAGGGACAAAGCTGCAGGGACACAGGGTGAGCGAGCCCAGCGCGGTGACTGCAGGTGACTACGCTGGGTCGGGTCCTGGACGTTTGCTCAGGGAGTAGATCTCAGGTGCTCTGACCACACGTGGCGGTCGGTACGTGAGCCGGACTTGCTAACTAGCTTGGCTGTAGTAACCATTTCTCTGTGTGTACGTGCCTCAAACCAGCGTGCTGGGCACCTTAAACATAAAAAATTCTTATTTAAATTTTAAAAATTTAAATGCTAAAGAGCCGTGAAAGTGCACTTCAGCTAAACGCGCTGCTTCTGGCCCTTGAAGGCACCGGCAGCCCTAGAAGTAGGTGGTACCGTAACCGAGCGTGGCGTGGAGACGCGTGGGTCACGTGGCCCTGGGAGCAGCGGCCCCAGAGGGCGGCCCCACGTTCTCCTCCTCACAGCCCCGCCCGCTCCTGGCTCGCGTGCTGCAGGCCTCTGCCCGCAGCAGCCCGGCCGCCTGGGCAGGGTGGGGGCAGGCTGGCAGGTGCTGTGTTCCTCCCCCAAACCTGGTCCCACCTGCCTCTCTGCAATTTCCTGTTTCTCTTTCCCAAATCGCCCGTCTCTGGGTGCGTCCTCTGGTTAGTGGGCACCTGTGCCGCCTGCCAGGGCCTCCCAACACCCTCCACGTGAAGTCAGGCTGGTCCTCTGGGGGTGAACCCCGTGGTCGTGTCCACGCCACGCTCAAAAGACTTCAAACGTGTTCTCAGCCTGTGAGGCTCTGCAAATCCAGCCCCGCCCTTTCTCTCCAAACTCAGTTCCTGAGCCCGCCCCTGAGTCTCGTGGCTCCAGCCCCCGTGGGCTTCTCTCTGAGCTGCAAGGGGAGGGGCCCTTCCCCTCTAGGACACTCACTCTCGCTGTCCGCCTGCACCGGCCCTCCCTGCACACCTAAGCTGTGATTCGGATCTGCTGAACGGACCCGGCTTCTGGGACTCTCTATGCCACTGGTTTGGTCAGACGTAACACCCTGTCTCCTCGACTGGGCTGAGCGAGGCCTCGCTCTCCCCGCTGGGGCACGTTTCCCCGGAGCAGCCCCCCGCTCACCCCCCACCTCTGGGTCTGCTGCCGAGCTGGGCCCAGAGTAAGTGCTCAATGAATATCTGCTCAAAGGAGGAATTTCTGCCCCTGCTGTCTCCAGAGTAGGTTTTGTTAATCCCCCTCCTAATGGGTTTTTCCACTTTCTTGGAAGGGAGGAAAAGGGTGCAGATCCTCCCTAAGCCAAAGTCGGCTCCCTTGCAGGGACTTCCTGCAGGTGCGGCCGTTGGAGGTGCCCCTGGGGTCAGGCACCTTCCCTGAGCACTGGGTCCTTCATCTGGAAGGGGCGGGACGGGTCATGAGGGGAATGAAGTCAGACCAGAGATGGGGCCCTGTGGCTCTGAGGAGCAGATGCCCAGGTTCCTGGGGGTCATTTCAGCCCCCCACCCCTCCGGGATCAGGACCAGTCTTGACTCCTGTCTCTCCTAGATCCTTTGGAATGCTGGACCCCCAGGGAGCCTCACTCAGGAACGTGTTTGTCTGTCACTGATGGGTTTCCGTTTGTTGACCATGCTCAGTAGCTGCAAGAATCAAGCTCTCCTCCTACAGAAAAACCAAACCCCCAAAGGGGACTTCAATTACCCCTCTGGTCACTCCAAGTTAATTTTTAAAAAAAAGTGCTCACTGGTCCAGGTGCCTGCTGTTTGCTTTGACAAGAGCTGGCTGTCTCTCCAGGAAGAGGCAGGTATGGCCCAGCTCCCTGGCGTGGCTGCAGGCCTCAAGAGAGCTGTGCTGCAGTTGCGTCTCAGCTCAGATTGGGACCAAGGCCACTGGCGGGAACTTTGTTCTCCTGACCTTGAGAGCATGACAGTCAGGAGCCCCCTTGGACTGAATAATCCTACAAAGTGCTCAGCGGCCTGGAAAGAACAATTTTTTTCAGCCTTAATCTGTTATGTTATTTGAAAATGTAATCTGCTGTGTAAACGAGCAGCAGACTGGCCTCCTTTGCTGGTGTGATGTCCCCATCTGGGCTGACGGTGTCTCTTCAAAGCTGTCCTCCGGCCACGTCACGCAGGCCGTGAACGACTTGCATGTTGGGGAACCTCAAACCGGCGTGAAAAGTGCATTCAGTCCTTAGCAACCAGATGACCTTTCCTCTGGGGCCCGGCTGACAGACAGGAAGCACCAGGCTCTGCAAGAGAGCGAAACACAGCCGTCCACGTCCTCCAGGGACTGAGTTCACCTGAAGCCTCTAATTCTTTCTGAGAACGTGTCTCGCCTGTTTGGGTCACACCAGTTCAAGGGGGGGCATCAAGGTCGTGCACCTAGCTGGGCCTGGGAGGAGCTGGGGGCTCCCACGGCCACCCCATGCCCCCTCCTCTCTGCCCAGCAGGGCCCTGCCCTCAGCCCCTGGTCACAGGTCCGGCCACAGGGAAGGCGTGTAAGGACGCACCCGTGGACACGTGCTCTGAGAAAGGCCAGGCACAGCCTAAGGGAATGTGACTGATCAGGGGACCCCCACCCCATCTTCAGGATCCAGTCCCTGGACTCTGCGGGGCAGAGGAAAGGAACATGGATTTGGGCGAAAGAGGGCCTGGGTTTGATCCTGCCTCTGTCACTCAGGGCCTTTGGGAAGACATATTCAGCTCTTGCCCAGGCACGCAGGACGATGCCGGCTTCCTCCCACGGACGCTCAGGCGAGGCTGCCCCCAGCCCGGCGCGGCCCTGCCACCCTCTGCCTTATCTGTGCATCACAGCCTGACCTCTGCTGTGGAGGAAAGGCCCTCCTCCCTCCCGGGGGGGCATCAGGCACGGCACTTGTGGGAGGGGTGTTGGGACCCTACTAATGCCCTCCCATCTGCAGGAAGGGCTGTGGTCCTCAGTCACAGACGGACACAAAGCACGAGAGAGCCCCACCCCGCGCCCGGACCAGCCCCCTTCTCACCACACAGGGCTCTGCCCCACACCCAGCCCCACAAACAAGACACGCAGGCCAGTCTGTCCTTAGGAGCACAGACGGTCCACGCCCTTCAGAGCAGGAAGAGGCGGCAGCAAGCTCATGGGCAGTGCGGACAAGTGGTTTCTCCAAACCTTGGGGACTCGGGCCAAGCCGCACTGGAGAGAGGGGAGCTACTGCCATCTAGTGGACGACGCTGGGGATGCTGCCCAAGGTCCCGCAGCCGGGACGCCCCGCGGACTCTGCTCCCAAAGCGGGAACTGACTCTGCTCTGGACCCGTGCTGTGCAGCAGAGTCACGTGCAGCGTTGAGTGTCCTGGTGGTACAGGAAAATGTAAAAAGAAACCGGCGAATTAATTTTCATAACATTTTATTTAACCCGACAGATCCAAAATATGATTCTTGAACCATGTGCTCAATCTAAACATGAGTGAGTATTTTACACTTTCTTCCCCTGGCTGGTCTGGGTTCCAGTGTGAATTTCACACCGACCACACCTCTCGGTGCAGACCGGCCAATCGCCAGGCCCAGGAGCCTCTGTCACTTTGGGACAGTGCTGGCCTGCACCAGCCTGGTGCCCCTTTCTGAACAGTGGAAGAGCCTCAGCTACCCCCTAAACTGAGCCTGCAGTAGTTATCGGCTGGTACTGTTCCCACCAGGCTTAAATGTTTGCTGTGACAGGGCTTTGCACTTTATTTGTATCTGTGAAGCTCGTAGGCCACAGGGCAGAGTAGATGCTCAATGTCTGAGTCCCTTCGGCTGCTGAACTACCGCAGATGGGCATGAAACCAGATGTCTGTTCCTCAAGGCTGGAGGCTGGAGTCCAAGATCAAGGTGCCGGGGACCTGGGGTTGGGTGAGGATGCGCTTCCTGGTCTGCAGATCCCATCTTCCCTGAGTCCACATGAGCGCCGGGAGGCCGAGAAACTGTCTGAAGCTTCGAGGATGCTGTAGTCACAGGCCCCGGGGTCTAGGGGAGGGAACAGACACATCCTCTGCCCTAACCCTGACATGTGTTGAACCCAGCCAAGGCCTTTGAAGAAGGGACATCCTGCACCAGATCCTCAGTCTTTAGTCTGCCTGGGGGTGGGGGGAGAGCCCTCTCTCTCTGCCTCTCGACCTACCTAAGGGACCTGGGTAGTCATCCAAAGAACAGACTAAAGCAGGATGAGTTGTAACTAAGACAAAGGAAGAAAAAAAAAGTGGGCATTGATTAAGCAAGGAAAGGAATGAGGCTTCAATGGAGACGATGACACAGACAAATGAGTTTGCTACAAGCTTGGCTCCACCTTCCTAGAAGGGAGGCGTCCTCAGCCACAGTTTCGGCCACGTCCAGGAGGTAAAACTAACCACCACCCAGGGAATTTGCTGCTCTGCCTGGTGTGAAGCCAGTGGGAGGGGATTTCTCGTGGCAGGTCTATGCAGGTCACTGTCTCCCACTTTCTGTCCCGGGTGACAAGAGAGAACCCACCTTGGAGGGAGACTATATGGGTGCCATCTGTGTGGGGGCACCTCTCGTCAAAACTCTCACCCTGGATGGTATGAGCACCCGTGTCACAAATATGGCGAGTGTGGACGTCTGCATCACAGCAGTAACCTCACACACTAGAGAGCACACGCAGGGTTATCCTGAAACCACGCGACTGACCTCCGTTTGGGAGGAAGCCTCTCTCTGTTCCCACTGCAGCAGAGGCTTCATCTAAGTTTCAGCCTTAGTGTGCACAAGAAAATTCAGGGTAGGAATAACTATAAAAACAGGAAAATCTTTAGAAACGTAGAGAAGTCTTTACCAGAAGCAAGTCGGAAGTGAAATAACACACAACTCATGCTGGAGAGGTCACTAAATGAAAGAAATGTAAAAAGCCCTTTATCTGTAGAATATGCGAGACTGCACACCGTATAAAACACTCAGTGTAGTGGGTTAAGGACAGTCTTCAGTGATTTCCAACCCGTAGGTAATATTCAAGTTCCCATACTAAGGAGATACCAATCCTAAAATCCAAGTGAAAAAGCCTTCAGTGGAAATTCACATTGGAAGTCTCAGAGTTCGAAAAACCTCTATCATAAATGTTTTACAACACAATTCATCCATAAATTCAAACTTCTGCCTAAGGACTTAGTATTGAAAATAAAATAAAACAAATGTAGGAACGTGCAACAATTCAGGAATGTTGAGTGCAGAATTTTGTAAAAATAATTATATTACATTTAAAAATGTAATATATAAAGATACAGATTAAAAGTTGCTGCTGAAAAACTATTATGTTGGTCACTTTCCAGATTTTTCAGGTAGCTTTAAATATAATTAAGATGACTGGAGTCAACTGGAAAATAAATTTCCGTGTTAATGGAAATATGTAGAATGTGAGATCAAGAGTATTAACTATTCCCTGCACAGCTATAGTCCAGCTTTCTTTGCTTACTTTTAACAAACATATCTTTCCCCATCTTTTTACTTCTAATATATCTGTATCTTTATATCTAATGTGGGTTTCTTTTACATAACATATAGTTGAGTCTTTCTTTTTTTTTGGCTGTGCCACACAGGCTTGTGTGTTCTTAGTTCTCTGACCAGGGATTACACCCGGCCCTCAGCAGTGACAGCGCAGAGTCCTAACTACTGGACCACAAGGGAATTCCCAGTCTTTCTTTTAATTGATGTATTTAAACATCTTATGTTTAAAGTGGTTACTGTTACTATTGGATTGGTAGCTATCATATTTATAACTTTTCTATTCATTGCCCTTGTTCTTTATTATTTTTTTATCTTCCAATTTTTTCTCCTTTACCTGGTTTTAATTGAGCATTTTATATAATTTATGCAATGCCATTCTTTCTTACGGGATCAATTACTCAATCATAGTTTTAAAAAATGTTTTAGTCACTGTCCTGGAGTTTGCAATACACATTCACAACCAATCTAAGTCTACGTTCAAGTGACTGCGCCACCTTGTGGCTCATGCAAGTACCTGACAGAATACAGGTTCCTGTCACCCACCTTCTCGAATGCTAGCAATTTGAAAATGTTAGGAATTTGAAATAAAGTATTTATATTAACACCCCAAAATGAAATCTTTAGGCATAAATCTAATAAAATATACATAAGACTTATATGAAGAAAATTACAAAACAATAAAATCAATAAATACCTGAATAAAAGTAAAGCTAGTCCATGTACAGGTCAGGAAGACACAATACTGTCAAGACGTCAGATCTTCCTGATTCTGATCTGCACATTCCATAGAATGACATTCAAAACCCCAGCAAATTATTTTGGGGTATCAACAAATTGATTTTAAAGTTTACATGAAAAGACAAAAGACCAAAAACTAACCTAACATTGAAGGAGAAAAACAAAGTTGGAACAATGACACCACCCAACTTTAATACTTAAAGTTATCATAAAGCTACAGTGATCAAGACACTGTGGTATTAACAAAAGAATAGACAAATAGTTCAATGGAACAGAATGGAGAACCCAGAAAGAGAGTTATACAAATATACTGGACTGATCTCTGACAAAGGCACACAGACAATTCAACGGGGAAACAATAGTCTTTGAGCAAAGGGTGTTGGAACAATTGGACAGCCACAATTTACATGCACAGCCATATGAATGAATTCAGATGCAGATCTTACCCCCTGCACAAAAATTAACTTTAAGTGCATCACAGACTTAAATGTAAAATATAAAACTATAAAACTCCTAGAAGATAACGTAAGAGAAAATCTAGACAACTTTGGGTTTGGAGATGACATCTTAGATACAATGCCAAAGGCATGATCTTTGTCGGGAAAAAACTGATAAATTGGACTTCTTTAAATTTAATAGTTCATCCCAATTAAAAATGCACAAACTATCAGAGCAGACACCTGACCAAAGACATAAACAGGTGGCAAAAAAGCATATGAAAAGATTCAACATGCCATAAGGGAACTGCAAATTAAAAAACTGTTAGCATGGGACTTCCGTGGTGGGTCAGTGGTTAATAATCTGCCTGCTGATGCGGGGAACACAGGTTTTAGCCCTGGCCCGGGAAGATCCCACATGTCACGGAGCAACTAAGCCCGTGTGCCACAACTGCTGAGCCCGTGTGCTGCAACTACTGAAGGCTGAGTGCCTAGAGCCCATGCTATGCAGCAAGAGAAGCCACTGCAATGAGAAGCCCGCGCACCGCAACAAAGAACAGCCTCCGCTCACGGCAACTAGAGAAAGCCCGTGTGCAGCAAACAAGACCCAACACAGCCAATAAATAAATAAACAAACAAATAAAATTACATTCATTAAAAAAAAATAAAGGAAATAAAGAAGAAGAAAAAAAGTGTTACCACGGCGAAAACCCAGAACACTAACACCACCAAATGTAAACAAGGATGTGGAGCAACAGGTGCTTCCCTCACTCCTGCTGGGAGTGTAAAATGGTAAAGCCAGTTCCAGACATGGAAGCTGCTTTTCTCCACTGGGGAGGTGAGACTCAGTTAATTATCTTTCTAAAACACAAACCTCCTCAGGCACCCACAGCTGGTGCTGAAGTCCACTGGGGTCTCACTCCAGCAGAAAAACCATCACAGGCACCACAGACACCACAACCTGCATGATGGCCTTCCTTCTGTGGCGACAGGGCTCACTCCTTCAGAGAAACTTGTCTGAGTGGGAAGAGACTTTACGGGATTGGAGTTGGACTCTGGAACATGGGGACCACCTGGCCCAAGAACGCAGCACTGCAGAGTCTGACACACGCCCTCCCTTGCCAACTCCCTGCCAACTCAGGGGGCCTCTCAGATTTGTTGGCGTCAGGGATCCTGCACGCTCTGCACGCGGCGAGCTCATGCTACTGTGCCCTCCACCACCACAGCGGTGTTACCCTCTCGCCCATGAGCTGCTGGCTTCCACACACACGTGCAGGAAGGTGCCCACGAGTTTCTGACGTTCACCGTCAATGCCATGCAGAAGGCACGTTTGCAAGGGGACAAGCAGTTACAGTGTCACTTCAAGGGCACCACCCTAACACGACCAATATTTGGAGAGTGCCAGAGACCTTAAATCAAGTGTCTCCACTGCAAGGGCATTTTAAACACCTTTGACCCCTTCCTGGACATTACGATGGATATCAAGGTAGCTCAGAGTGACAGCCAAGCTTTAGGATAGTTGAAGCCCAAAGAGCTGGACCATGGAAATTCCTGTCATTGTAGTGTTTGTTTAAAGAAGGTGCCTACTGGTTACTTTGCACACTTCCTCTAAGTCCTCATCCTTGTATTGAAACAGTTCACAGGTGACAAAATTGCTGAGTACCATATCCGAGTGTCCTGACATGCAAATGTACCTGTCTCAGCAGAACGAGGGACCTCTTGCTTATTTACTCCTAGCCATGCTAGTCTATGCTGCTTTGAGTTGTCTCGCTGGATGTTACTTCTGATATGTAAAAACTGGGAAAAAAGAGTGGGATGATGGATGACCTAAGGTAGCCACCCATGACATGACTTCTTTCCTGAGCCGACCTGCTTATGTCCACCCTAACCCTAAGAGTGACCTGGAAAGAAACAGTGAGAGCCTGGCAGCAGGCAGGGAGCCAAGAGCCCCTGGGCTGATGACACAGCCGTGGGAGCCGATTTAGAAAACCTGGAAGGAGACGCCCACATCCAAGTTCCTGAGTCACAGGAGCATCTGGAAGAAACCACCACAGGAGTCACCTTAGACCCGTGGAGACTTCTCCAAGAACAAACTGACCAGAGCCCGAATGCAACCTCAGGAAAACAGAATTCACCCTGCTGCACTGCAATGCAGTTGTGATCCACCGGTCAAAATGCAGAGGTGGGCTGAGAAGAGTCTCCCGAGCAGGGAAACTACCTACTGAGCGGTTCGCTCAGGGATGTCCCAGCTCAGGTGGAGGAAAACAGAAGCAACTCCCTCCCGTGGGGCAGAGCCAGAGGCACCAAGAGAAAGAACACGAAGGGCGAGGGGGCCTCTGCACATACTCCAGGTATCCTGGTACATGTGTTGAGGGCACACGCGTGCAGCGAGCACATACAGTCACTCTAGGGTGAAGACACAAGGGTGAGGTTTGGCGCCCCTGTGTAACAGCGGCGGATCCAGAGCCCAGGACCGACGTAGGAACCTGCACCTCTGTGCCCTGGGACACATGTGGGACACGTGTGAATCTCCTTAGCGACTCTGCATATTTGATTCTGAAGGTTTCTAATGGGACTGGATGTTGTATACAGGCTGACAGGTTGTCAAGAGGTCCCAGGGTGAGTTCTCGGGGATACTGGGCTGGGCAATTAAGTATTTGGAGGCTTCTTGGTACAGATTTTGGGGTTCGTGGGTGGCACACATGGGATAAGTGTATGAGAGGTAAGCATGAGAACAGAGGTGTGTTTTGCGTATCACCTTGCCTTGGTCAGATACGGAATTTTGTATTCAAGCTTATATTTTGTAATATTCAGACGTGGGGAATGTGTGTTGGCGTTCTATGCGTGAAGATTCATGAACTTTTGGGGCTATAGAGACAGCAGGGAAAGTTTTATTTGAAAATGGGGGAGAAGACACTTTGCCTTAATGGCGGAGCTTTCTATGGAGATGTGCAAATGCTTTGGGAATAGTTTTTCCCTGTATTTTGGCTGCACAGTATTAATACCTTATAGTATTAATTAATAACTCTTATAGAGTTCTCCCGATTGCCACCTCTATCTTTAAAAGTTGTGTATCCTCTTTCCTTAAAACAATGCTCTTTCCACACAATAAAGAGAAAGCTCTTATGAAATTGAAACTGAATTATAAATAGCAAATGTCCAAACCCATAAAGATATAAATACAGGGAAAACTAACTAAATGCTATATGCTATGTTTACTTGCTTCAATTCATTAAAAGTTATATAAGAGCTTTCTGAAAACAATTAATTTTTATATACATAGTGGGGTACAGACAAATTCAGAAACATTTACAGCAAAAAATGACAATGTCACCAGTTTTCAACATTTCCTAACAGAAAAACTTACATGTTAGAATATGTTGGTTTGAGAAAACTGAGTATTTAAAACAATGGAGTATTGGAAAAACAGCGACAAACATCCAAAAGAGCAAAAAGGAAGAGAGTAAAACTTACAAGCAGACAAATGATATACAGAGAACAGAAGCTGCTCTTGAAGCGATTTATAACCTGAATTCACATGAGGCACATCATGTGAAAGAATAACACTAGAAACAAACAAAACACAGACAAAAATAGGGGCGATAATGATGGACAAAGCAGATATGGGGGTTACTTTTAATTATATGAATAATTATAAGACAATGACACTAAAAAACAACACAAATTCTGAGCCTCTTCCCCAGTGTTTGTGGGAACAGACTTTACAAAGATAAGCCCGCCATCACTGAAACAGAGCATCTTGCCGAAGAAACCCTCCTAAACACACAGGCCTGGCCGTGTGCGTTAGTGTGTGTGTGGGATGGGAGCAAAATATCAGACACTAAACTTCCACAGGGGGATCGCATTTATTGGATTTACAGCAGCTTTTTTCTTGTGGTTCACACATGTGCGCATTATTTGCAGCTTATCTGAGAGTACTGAATAAACAATAGTAAGACTGATGTCATTCTGAGAAATCATTCTGAAAAAACAGATAATGTCACAAAGGACACTACATTAGTTTCCTAGGGTTCTCATAACAAATTACCACAAACTTGGGAGCTTAAAACGAGTAATTTATTCTCTCAAAGTCCTGGAGGCCAGAAGCCCCCCAAAATGTGCTGGCAGGGCCGCACTCCCTGCACAGCCTCCAGGGGACCAGCCCCCACTACCTCCTCCAGCTTCTGGCAGCTCCTGGCCTTTGCTGGCTACAGTCTCTGCCTCTGTCTTCATGTGGCCTCTTTCCCTGTGTCTCAAACTCCCTCTCATTTCTCTGATGAAGATATCAGTCACTGGACTTAGGATCCACCATAAATGAAAGAAACTCACTCTATTTCCAAATAAGTTCACATTCATAGATCCCTGGGGTTAGGACTTGGGCTTCTCTTTTTGGAGGTCAAAGATTCAACCCACGACAGACGTCATTTCAGCCTCCGCTGCAGGTGAATGGTGTCTGAACTGCTCAGAAGCAGTCAGTGACCAAGGCATGGAGAATGCTAATGTATTTCTTGGCCTCTGTGTGGTCAGCTACCTGGAAGACATCCTGGATACACACGGAGCTCCCGCGTGCTGACTGGGAGTGGAAGACTCTGGGGTGGAGAGAAAGAGACCCAGCTCCTTCTCTGGGCCTCACACCCTCCTCTTCTCTGAGCTTGGACATCGACTCTACTCACCAGACACAGGAATGCACCTCCCAGTCCTCCTACAAGCCTAGATGGGAAATTCCAAGCCTGCACCCTTGTAGCTTGTGATTCCAGACGTTAGTCTCCCCAGGCTTCTATGGGGATCTGGAACTGATGACGGTCAAGCAGCCCCTGTTCCCACCCTAGTGTACCCCATGATTCTGAGGTGAAACACACTTCGCCTCAGCCACTGGTTACAGGATTCTCCGACTGCTAAATAGAGGAACCCAAGGGGTGGCCTGGAGAGGGCTTCACGGCCATCTTTATGCCAAATGCACAGCACACCTAACAAAGCACAGGGTGCCTGCCCTGTAGAGTCAAGACGCCGTCCCGCACGCTTCCGACCACACCGCCGCGACGCAGCCCCTTCTCCATCCCTCGTCCCTGTCCCTGTTCACGTCTCACCTGTGAGCAACTCGGAGCCTCTTCCGGGGTGCAAGGACCACAGGGGGTCAAGGGACGGTCATCCCTCAGGAATAAGGCTGGAGGCCCAGGCCCTCTCTCTCCGTCACTCCAATTGTGCTAGGTCTGGGACTTCCAGAGGCGCTCATGTGACCAGGCACCACTTTCCCAGGGTTGGAAATGATTTCACCTGAGACATACCTGCCTGAGCTGTCTCACAACAAGTGCTCGACCAGGGTCGGTAGTTGTTCTTCCTTCCATCAGCCACACAACCTCCACGGGTCACCCACGTGACCACTGTCATCCTGGAGGGCAGGTGCCCCCAAGGCCAGAAGAATATTGAACCCAGATGGCTCAGGAGTCAAGGGACCAAAGTCTGGACCCAGCCTGCCTGGATTCCAGCCAGGCTTCCCCACGTGCTGGGTGGTGCACAAACAGAGAGGCCCTTGTCCTCAAAGGGTTGTAAGGGGTGGAAACGGTTTAGTGAGTATAAAGCGCTGAAACCCGGAAAACTATGAGTCATGGCTGCTTTCACATCTGGGGAAATAAGGGCAGTGTGCAACTGATAAGTGAGCAGAAGGGCAAGAGTTCAAGGTGAACCCATCTCCAGGTGGTGATCCCTCAGACCATTTCGTCACCCTTTTGCCTTCTCGGGGGGGGGGTCTCTCCATTTGAACCTGTCTTAACTTTCTTGACTAGATGTATCACCTATAGAAGCTGTGCAAGAAAATAACACCAACTGTTAGAGAAAGCAAAGCAAATAAAAAATTGCCTAATATTTTACAAAAAATGTGTTGAGAATTCTATGACACAATCTGCTGGGCACAATTAAAGCAGCCAGAACACAAGTGAAAAGGAGACAAGAAGAGCCCAGCAATAGCCCCAGACTTCAGGGCTCTTGAGTCACCCCAACCACAATCCCCACAGGTCAGGGATCCCTAGGAAATGTGGAAGTGAGAAAGCTCACCCAGCAGTCACTCCCCTCTGGTCTGGGGTGGATACCAGTAGTCAGCGTATTTTCCAGAAGTTGCTTTAGGCCAGCACTGCCTCCACGATACCACCCCTCAGGTTACTCTCATGATTCTGGTATGCTACAAGGCAAAAGAGATCTGGCACATGTAATTAAGGTCACTCTCAGTTGCACTTGTAAGATTATGCGGTTAGATCTAATCTAATCATAAGAGCCCTTAAAAGAAGCTTTATCTAGATGGGGGTAGAAGGGAAAGAAAGAGAGATTCCAAGTAAGAGATGGACATGTCCTTAGATGGAATGTTAAACCAAGACATAACCAGGTGAAAAGTTTGGGCAAGTAAAAGCAACTTTCTCAGCTTGGGATGGTCAAAAAAGACTCTTGTAAGAGTATATTTTTTATGATAACAGGATGGAAGGAGTAAAGAAAGTTAGGGACACAAAGGTTTCTTTTGTTTTGTTTCCTTTGCAACCATCAGTGTATTTTACTGCATTTAAATTATACCTCAATAAAGTGCTGCTAGCCGGGACTTCCCTGGTAGTGCAGTGGTTGAGAATCCGCCTGCCAATGCAGGGGACACGGGTTTGAGCCCTGCTCCAGGAAGATCCCACATGCTGCAGAGCAACTAAGCCCATGCACCACAACTACTGGGCCTGTGCTCTAGAGACCATGAGCCACAACTACTGAGCCCTCAAGCCACAACTACTGAAGCCCATGTGCCTAGAGCCCATGCTCCACAAGAGAAACCACCACAATGAGAACCCCCACACCACAATGAAGAGTAGCCCCTGCTCGCTGCAACTAGATGAAATTCACGAGCAGCAACGCAGACCCAAGGCAGCCAAAATAAAAAAAAAGAGAAAAAAATTAAAGAAAAAGTGGTGCTAGCATAAAACTAAAAATCTATATTTATTTATTTTTTAACTTTTATTTAAAAAAAATTTTTTTGGAGTATAGTTGACTTACAATGTTGTGTTAGTTTCAGGTGTTCAGCAAAGTGAATCACTTATACACATACATACATCCACTCTTTTTTAGATTCTTTTCCCATACAGGTCATTACAGAGTATTGAGTAGTGGTCCCTGTGCTACACGTTAGTTATCTATTTTATACGTAGTAGTGTGTATATGTCAAACCCAATCTCCCAGTTTATCCCTCACCCCCTTACCCCCGGTAACAATAAATCTGTTTTCTATATCTGTAACTTTATCTCCATTTTGTAGATAAGTTCATTTGTACCCTTTTTTAGATTCCACACATATAAGCAATATCATATATTTGTCCTTTTCTGTCTGACTGGCTTCACTCAGTATGACAACCTCTAGGTCCATCCATGTTGCTGCAAATGGCATTATTTCATTCTTTTTTATGGCTGAGTAATATTCCATTGTATATATGTACCACAAGAGTTTTTTTTTAAGATTTGGGGAAGAGACGTTCCAGAGAGATGGGCTTTAATTTATGAAGTGGGTCCAGCATGTCTACTGAGCAAGTTCAGGCAGAAGCTGGCTGAAATGGAGGGTGTCTGAAATAACGGTGTCAGGGAGGAAAGAGCTGGACATGCAAATGACAGTGAAAGTGCGGGCCCAGAACTACACAGCCCTGCGGGCCCTGCTTGTTGCACCACAGCAATGGGCAAGGTAAGGGGAATCTTTATGTTCTTCAATTTTGAAAAATACCAAAAGAAGCACATTCACGATGTGTAAAAATTATATATGAGGGACTCCTCTGGTGGTGCAGTGATGAAGCATCCACCTGCCAATGCTGGGGGTACGGGTTCGAGCCTTGTCTGGGAAGATCCCACATGCCGTGGAGCAGCTAAGCCCGTGTGCCACAACTACTGAACCTGCGTGCCTAGAGCCTGTGCTCCACAAGAGAAGCCACCACCGTGAGAAGCCCGTGCACAGCAATGGAGAGTAGCCCCCGCTTGCTGCCGCTAGAGAAAGCCCGTGTGCAGCAACGAAGACCCAACACAGCCAATAAATAAATAAGTAAATTTATTTAAAAAATTATATATGAAATTCTAATATCCTTTTCCAATGTCCTCATCCACTGGAACAAAACCACACTCATTTGTTAATGTTTGGTTGATGGCTGCTTTTGTAATTACAGAAAAACTGAGAACTTGTCACAGAGACACGTGCAAAGCATAAAATATTTAATATCTGACCACTTACAGAAAAAGTCTGACTATAGAAAAGATCTGGGTGTTAGCTCCAAAAGGTAGGGAACTCTATTTTTCATACTGATGTATTCTAACTGTACAAAGAAGATACTTAGAATGTTTATGTGGAATTAGTGAATGATTTCTATGCAGTTAGGGGGATGACCATTAGCTGCAGTTATGTTACTAGTTTCAAGCTACAATATGTGGTATTATTTTATCCAGTAGAGCTCCATCACTTTAAGAGGTCTCAGAGACAGAAAATAACGATTTCTCTAGGAAGAGCTGGTGAAAGGCGAATGGGGTACGCTTATATGAGTGTGTTTAAGTGATGGTGCAGGCAGACACGACGTCCAGAGGTTGCTAATGGACAAAGACCAGCCCATGTCTCCCCTGCTGGCTTTGGATCACCAAGATCAAAGCCCTCCAATGGCCCAGAGCTTGGGGATTTGCACACAGAGATGTCTGGACCTCCTAGGCCTGGGAAGGGCAGATGGCACGGGGCACTGTGGTGGTGAAGACAGCATGCTGCTGGGAGCTTAATGTTCTCGGTAGGCAGGCCTGCTTCGCTGCGGGAATGTGGGCGTGGCTCAGGAGTCCTGCCTTCCTGGCAGGGAGCTGTGCCCTATCACTAGCTGGCTGCACTCCAGAAAGCAGGTGGGTGTAGGGCAGTGGGTGAGTGCCCATCATCCCCTAGTGTCCCCTGGGAATCCCCCAATTACACCTCTGCCTGACTTCTCAGGTGTGCTGGTGTGCTTTTCCCTTCTGGCCTTGTCCTCTACCTTCAAGGAACACTTTTCAAGGTAGAGAACTATGACTGAAACAAACCACCCCATAAATGCTGATTTGGGCACTTTGTCACTCATTCAGGGCAGTCTATATTCTATTCTCTCATCTCCCAACATTATTATTTATAATTATAACTGACATTATTATTTACCATTGCTGTTGCTGTTGTTACAGAACATTAAATAACATTTCTTTATCCAGTCAGGGTCTGATTTACTAGCTAGGATGACTATTTCCAACACACACACACACACAGAGGTGTTCCTGCTCTACCACGGTACCTCCTGACGGCATTTCCCCTGATGAATGCCTGGAAATTTTCAAGTCCCCTTCCAGATGCTCAGACCTGCAATTTCTACAGGGGAGGCTTGAAGAGGACACCCTGTCCTGCCTGAGCCCTTGGAAAATAGTCTAAGTTACCTGGGGTCCAACAAGGACCCATGGCTGCCTGAAGGTACTGGGAGGGCATCTTTGGACCACAAGGGTCACTTCAAATTTCCTAAGACCCCTCAGGGCCAACAAATCACCAAGGCAAGTTCAGAAGTCTTGAGAGAAGTCCTCATCTGTGCATAAATTTCTATGTATACCCTAGAACCGGGTATACTAATACCTGGAACCATTAAAGCCACACCAGGTCACAGCGTCACAACCAGGAAACTCTGAGGACCAATCACATGGCCCATCAACAGCTCTAAACAAAAAGTACAAGCCCCGACGTCTAGACCTGAAGGCGTTCAGCAATAAGGGCGGGCTGTGGCCTTAATGTTTGGTGTAGGAGGAGCTCTGGAGGGAGGGATGGATCCTGAGTCCAGCTTCCCTGGAAGACACATAGGTATTTAAATGAACCAAAAACAAGAGTTGTCTCTGAATGACAAACTGTTTTCCAAATGAATTTTCATGCCCTATCATCTTTGCTAATTTCTATTTCAGTGTCTTTTCAAAAGAAAGAAGAAAAATGAGTATTGCTCCTATGATATGAGTTGGATTACAGAAAAAAATCAATGACCACCTATTCTAGAACATCCTTCACATAAGAAAAACTTATAACATATAATGTACCACTTAAAAACAATACCTCAAATCCATACAAGTAGTTTTCTACATTAAATCTGATAGTTTCCGTGTATCACTTGGCCTAGAGGACAGAAACCATAAGCTCTATGAAAGTGAGTTCCTCCTGCCCTTAAATGCATCTCTTTCTAATGCTGCTGCCAAATAAGGTGTGACTATTGTCCAACAAGGTGTCCATGACTCCTTACACAGTATGAACTTAAATTCTTTACCCCAACTGTTGGTCTTTTGTAATTTCAAACAAAATATTACACAATTCATAGATATCATTTCTTGAAGACAAGCCTTATAAATTTCACATTTTAATTTTCACTCTAAAAATATCTAAACAAGCTCAGTGAAACTGTATCATATGAAAAATATCTGAAGAGGAAAAATGGACATTGTATATCTCTAGCAAAAATTTAACACCAAAAAATGGTATTCACTCACTCTCTTTCACTCTTATTGTGTCTTTCCAAGTCCATCAGACCATCAGACCACCTCCCTCCTCTACTAAAACCTCTTTTTCCAGTGGGATGTGGGAAAATAAAAACACCAGCCAGGGCATTTTGGCTCATAAGAGCCACCAAAAAAAAGAAGAAAAAAAAAGCTTGTCAAGTCAGGAATTGCTTTTATTAACACGGAACATCAGTAAACTTCATCTATCTCCTGCCTGACACTCTTAAGATTTTCTAAGTGGCCCTGAGGACCCACAAGCCACTAGTGTCTGCCTGGAAAGAATGGAGAGGGTGCCTATGTCAGTTAATCCCACTGTGGAATTTTCTAGGTCAGTTCAGGAGCCTAGGAAATGTCACTGCCCAAATGGAGTCCCATGGAAAGCTTTATAGGCCTGCTTGGAAATGTTCTAAGTCCCCTCAGATGCCCAGGAAAGGCTGGTGCTGGACTGGAAGGCACGAAGGGAGGCACACGCTGAGAAATGACACATTTTTTAAGTCCTCAGGGGAACCAGGGAAAGACTTGTACCTGTCCCGCGGTGGCTGGAGTGGCAAGGATGACCGGACCGTCCAGCCCTTCCTTGAACATTTCTAGAGAAAAGACAAAAGAACGTGAAGAGAACACACACTTAGTTGGAAACCTTAGCTCACGGCCAGCTAAGTCAAAAGATCAAATAAGCAAAGAAAAGAAGCTGTTATATACTAGAATTATTAACTAGCTTTGACTGTTAAAAAAAATTACCAACATCCTTACCAAAAGCATGTTAAAACAGTGTAAAGTACCAAAGAATGGTTTCAAATGTAACAATGACTGGAAAAGTACTGAGGCCTCTAAGGAAATCTGACACAGTACATTTCAAAAAGAAAGTTAAGGTGGAAACTAGAAAGCCATCTGATGGGTGGGATGGGATGCACCCTCTGTTGCCCCTACTGCGGCGACTGATCAAGGCCCTCGCCTCCTACGCTGCCCCCTCCACCTGATTCCACTGCCGTCTTTGTCCCTCTCCCCCACTGCTTCCTGCCTAGCTCACTCTCTTCCACTCTTCCCGGTTTACCAAGTCCGCAGGACGCACCCACTCCCCGCCCTCTGTTTTGCAGTCTTTTTCCGCACCTTCCCTCATTGGCGGCCTCCCGGGCTCTCCCCAACCCCACGCCCGCCCGCTCGACCCGCACGCAGGGGAACGAAGACGCTCTGCCCGGGAAGAGCGCGCCTTCCCGCGGGGCCGCCGGCGGACAGCGCTCGGGACGGGAGGACACGGGATGCCGCCGGACAGCCCTGGCCGCGCCCCCAGCCGGGGGCTCCGCGGCCCTCCTGAGCCGGTGGCCGCGAAGGGCAGCGAGCGGCAGGCGCGGCCCAGCAGGCCCAGGACGCGCGGGCGGCTCGGGAGGACCCTGGGGTCTGCGGAACCCCAGGGCCGCGGGAGGGCGCGGCGTCCCGGGCTGCCCGAGGGCCGAGACGGAGGATGCGGGCGCGGAGGGCCTGGGAGGCCGCGTCGCGAGCGGGGACCTGACGCAGCGCGGCGCGGGGCGGGAGACGGGGAAGGGGCCGAAGGCAGAAAGGCCGGGCCGGACGGGGGCGGCCTCGGAGCGATCCTGACCGGAAACGGACACGGCCTCGCACACGGTAGCGGAGCGCCCCGCATCCCGAGTCTCGGGGCGACGCGGGCCGGATGGGCGAGAGCGGGGTGTGTGACGTCCGCAGGGACCCCCGGACCCTGGGTGTGAAGGATGCGGTGGGGAAGAGGCCACGGAGCGCGGCCTTGCTCTTCAGAGCCCCGGAGCTCACTCACCCGAGAAGACCTTCGCTCCCGAAATCCGCTTCCGGGTCGGCAGACAGCTGCGCGGGCGGGGCGGGGCCTTAGTCAGGGCGAGGCGGGGCCAGCGTGGGGCGGAGCCTCGGAAGGCCTCGGCCGGCGTAGCGCGCCCAGCGTGGGCGTGGCCTGAGCCGGCGGGGAAGGAGGAGCAGCGCGGGGCGCGGCCTGAGCCGGGAGGGGGCGGAGCATCGAGGACTTCTCGGGCCAAGGCCAGGACCTGGACTGCGAGGCTGAGGGGCTGACAGGCTGCTTTGCAGGAATAAAATGTGCTCGTGTGTACATACATCAATAAACTCTTTTCTCCTTTACATTTAAGTTGTTCAGTTTCACTCATCTTGAGGTGATTTATAAATTTAAGACCTTTGGAACAAGCGTGGATGCTGGTCATTAATTTCTAAATATATTGTAATTTCACATTTTTCTTTTTCTATATCACAGAGCTATCTGAAAGGTTTTAATTTTAAAAATGTGAGATATTTTTATTTCTGTTTTCTATTTCTGAATGTTTTATGTAAAGTTAGGATGAGGCTTGTAAAATGGATACTGTTTAGGAAATAGTTGGTTTTTGCTTTTAATTAATGAAAAATTAATTTTTCAGTGTCCAAGGAGATTTGATAGGGGTGTTTACTTTCTTCCATAAAAGAAAAATAGTAAAATTAGATCTTTAATTTCAGTAGCTTCTTTTATACCCTTAATAAATTTTAACATGAAAATGCAAGTTAATAACTCTCTTTTAAAAATTTCCTTTGGAAATTCTGAAGTTCATGCTGGCTGGAGTTTGGCAATACCACATCCCAACTCTTCACGCTGGAGAAACTTCTCAGACCTTATTTACCAGAGAGGACACCCCTCTGGTTTTCTCAAAACTTTAAGTTTATTTAGTATTACTATTTGAACTCAAATCAATTCAAAATTTGGAAGATATCTTTTTATTAGGCAATAGAACAGAAACCACCCTGGAGTTCATGTAGAGAAGAGGGAGCAACCTTACCCACCGCTCCTCCAGGTCTGCAGGACTGAGTTCACATACCCTGAGATCAGCTTACTCCTCTCAATACTGCTGGGAAATGGAGTCTGATTAAGGAGCCAAGACTTTACAGCATTTGGGGTCAAGTGGTCTTAACATTTAGACTCCCCATTTAGTTTTTCTTTGCTTATAAAGGAGCCAAGTGATATATTTCTGCGTGTGTAACTCATCCAGCCTCCAAATCACCTTCTCCATCGAGTCTTCTGCATTTGGGCTTGTACATCATATGTGCCTGGGAGTCTCCATAGTGACTGGAGTGATTCCTCGTGGGCCCCTATGGGATGCATTTGTCCCTGTGAGAAGCTGAGTCCGTGAGATGGGTGTCTTATGAGTAAACCAGTCTTCACACCACATCTCTGAGGCTCTGTTTCCTTGGCTGGAGATCAGATCTAATGAAAGCTGACAAGTTAAAAGAAGTGACATCGCAGTGAAGAATAATGTCTTCAATTTATATTTAATATTGTCAATTATGTTTAATATTGTAATTATTACTATTTAAATAAGAGTTTCCAGGAATAGAAAAACTACCTCACTAGAGAGCTAGTCCCTTTTTCAGGAGAAAATACAGTCCTATGTAAGCAATGTGTATTTTAATGGAGATTATTCCTAAGCAACTCTCCTTTGAGTTTATACACTATTTCAACATAATTGTGAATTTTTACTTGTACATGGGCTGTTTTTATGGGTGCATCTTTGAACAGTACTGAAAAGATTGCGTGAGTGATACATTATTTTTGCCCACCGCCTCCAATGGTTCTCAGACTTTGCTGCACATTAAAATTATCTGGAGAGTGTTAAACAAGCCCTATGCCAGCCTCACCAAAATATGTGTCTATGGGGGTAGGACTCAGGCGTCAGGAAAACAACCTTGGAGCAACGCCTGGCGCAGACTTCTTCCTCTCCCCATGGTCACACCTGCTGATAGTCACCAGCCCAACCAACTCACCAGTAAGGGTTATTCCTTCTGTGGAGAAAGCTCTCTGTCTCCCTCCTCTATTACCCAGCACTGATTTCCAGCCTAATTCCTACCCTTCATCAATCTGATAATTTTTAGATAATGCTGTCCTCAACAAAATATGAAGTATTTTCTAATTCCTTATACTTTAAGGCAGCGGTTCCCAACCTTTTTGGCACCAGGGACTGGTTTCATGGAAGACAATTTTAATTTTTCCATGGACGGGGCAGTGGGGGGTGGGGTGGGGGATGGGGGGCGGCGTGGTTCAGGCAGTAACAGGTAATACGGACCATGGGGAGCAGCAGAGGAAGCTTTGCTCCTGGCCTACCGCTCACCTCCTGCTGTGCGGCACCATTCCTAACAGGACACAGACCGGTATTGGGGACCCCTGCTTTAAGGTGTACTTCATATCCTAACACAATTTGTAATTTAATAGTAATTTATTTAGGTTTTAAATATAATTTGTGAAAACAAACAACTCAAGTCTATTTGAGCTTTTGCTACATTTGTGGATCAACACCAATCCTGGTGATTCCGGATCCCTCACTATTCAGCGGCTGCAACTGATAAGCACGTGACTAGGATGTTGGTCCTGGTTTAAATACAGCCAACTCCTAGAAACTTTCAAATATATCTGGAAATCCTGCCAACAAAATTATCCTTCTAGCTCCATAAGTACTTCAAACCTTATTCATCACACACACACACAAACACACACACACACACACACACACACTCACTTTCACTAGTTTCCACAGAAGGGACTGCCTTCTACTACACTGATGAGTTAGATCATTCGAGAAACTTTAAGTCAAACCTCAGCTGACTGCCCGGAAGTCTGCAATGACCCCTGCATTCATACCCATCCATTACAACTGCTCTCGTGTAAACTGAAGTGTCCTCTCTACCTTGGGACATGTCCAGTTTCTCCAATTAAGTCCTTGTCTCTTTTGCTGTTTTAGGAAATTTATGCTATTGCTTCTATATTAAATCTGCTTTACCTTGATCTCTCTACTCAACTATTAAGACTTCCATTTAGAAACAAGATCTTCATCTGAACCTATCTTCTCTAGTTTCTGCTCTCCTGTTCCTTCCCAATCAAACCAAAAGTTGAAAGCGTTGTTACCACTTCCTCACATTTCCTCTTGCTTTGGTGTACTAAAATCACCAATGATCTCCCCGTAAATTTATCTTGCTGGCACCATGCATGTTATTCCGATTTAACAGATATGTCTGAAGCTTTCTGAAACCATGTTCATGTCATTTATTAGACAGGTAAGTGTCTTGGTCATCCTGGGCTGCTATAACAAAATACCACAGACTTGGTAGCTTAAACAACATACATGACAGGAATTTTTAGGAAATCTTTGTGCAGGATTTTAATTCCTAATCTCTGGCTATTTGGGCACAGTGACAAAATATCAAAATCAATAAAAGTGATGGGATGCTAGAAATCAAACAGGGGATCGTGGCTCAGTTAGTGGCCTGGGATGAAGGCTGCAGGACCGCCACAGGCCCCCAGCAGTAGGGGCAGGTGAAGGACCTGGTCAGCCACCCATCGATGCAGTCCAGGTGATAGACGTGCTTGCAGGGCAGAGACCTGATGGGGTCCCCACAAACAAGGGCCACCAAACAGATCCCACACTCCTCCTGGATCTTTTCCTCCTGTCCCTCCTTTCCGTATACTGCTGGAGGCAGGAGCTCTATGCGGGAGATTCTCTGAGGGGTCCTCATTGCTCCCCCCGGGATCCGTGGCGCTGCTCGTGCCCAGCGCGGCCCCGGGTCGCGCGGTCTCGCCTGCCCTGAGCGAGCCCAGAGTCTCCTCCCGCCGAAGGGGGCCGGTGACGCAGGAACCAAGCTGTCACTGGAGGTGCGGGAGGTGATGCAGTTCCCCATCCTCAGGCCTGGGGTGTGAGATCCCTGCGCCCTTCTGACAGTCGTCTCTGCAGGAGTTTCAACACACCTCCTTGTTCCTAGGTCTAGAGAAGCAGAAAAAGAAGAGTTTTGTTAAATGAGATCCCTGCTTGCAGAGTTACGTAGAGAGGCTCCCCTGAACCTCATGATAACCCTGCTGACTGCGGCTCCTTTGCCGAGGGAACCCACGTTGGGAACAGGGCTTTAGAGAACTGTAGTCACATGACAAAATTGCATGGCTTGGAAATGGGTCATCTGGCCTTTCAATTTTGGTCTGTTTCTCAAACTCAAAATGTCTCAACAGAATTGTCTTGAGGGGTACACGCCACACGTGGGGTTCACCAGGAACTGTCACCTCTCAGGGGAGGAGTCAGAGGCCCCACCCTGGAATCCCAGCCTCTCCCCTTCCAGCTCTTTGTTCACAGAGTCGCTCCCCACCCAGGCTCTCCCACCCCCTGGGAAACTGCCGTCCACGGATCCCCCTCGTGGTCAGCCCCACCTTCCTCGGTGTGCCTGCCTGCTGAATCCACGTTTACTCACGTCAGTAAATATTAACCAAGACCTGCGATTCTCACGTCTCTCTGACCTTTTACCGCCTCTGCTGATCAAGACGCCAATCCCAGAGACGCCAAATTCTGCTCCGCTCAGGGGCCGCATCTGACAGTGCGCAGGACCAAGATGCCGAGCCTGGGCTAAGTACAGACTCCCAGCCCCAGTAACTTTCAAGTACACCTGGCGATCCTTCTATGTCTTAATCTTCCTTCTTGATCCACAATACTTCAGACCTTCTCCAGGCCTTTGGTACTGCACACACACTCACCCTTACGACTTGCACAGATGGGAAAGCCTCCTGAGTCAGACTGTTTACCAAATTACCGCAGCTTGCTGCCAGCAAGTCTACAATGACCTCTGCAGTCACAACAATACTCATTGTTCTTTCTCTCCTGTTTAAGTGAAGAAACTTCTCTATCCTTGGACACATCCGGTTACTTCAGTTACATTCTTTTGCTCCAGGTTTCACAGGAACTTACATGATCACTTATATATTAAATCCTCTCCACTGGTCACTTTTCTCTGCTCAGTTTGCCTTCTCCTTGTTAAACTCTGGTATCTCCTTTGTTTTGAAACCCAAACCCCATATAAACCTGTTTTCTCTCTAATTTTGTTCTCCTCTTCCTTCTTTCACAATCACACATGGAGCTGAAGTGCAGTTAGCATTTCTTCACGTCCCCTCACCCTTGACCTTACAGAGACCGCCAGTTATCTCCCATGTCTGCTGACTCCATATCCGCCCCATAAAATGATGACGGGGGGCGGGGGCGATCTCAGTCTTTTACCTGAAACCAAAGGAGATTTGGACCAGGACCTCCTTTTGGAAGCTGTTTTTCTTTGTCTCAGTTTTCTAACTACCCAGTAGTCACTCCTTCCACATGTCCTCTGAGGAGAGCAGTACTGTAGGAAGCCCTCAAGGCTCCGTTCCAGCCCGTCTTTCCTCCTTTCTACACTGACCTGGTATTCACATGCTTATTCAATTATTTCAGTTTCTTCCACTGATATCTCTAAGTTGACAGTGAAAGATCTCTTGTCTGGACTCCACCTGGATTTATGAGCTATCATCTCTACTTTGTAGTTACAGGTGCCTGAAAGTAAATGTCCCCTACCAGAAAAAAATACCTCTCTGTTCTTCAGTGTTACTTAATGTCTCCACAAGGCATCCAGGGGTGGATATTTCACAGGACCTCTTGGATCTACACAAACACAATTAACTTTGCTCTTATCTCTACACAGAGCTCTGTGATCTTTTGTCCACACACGTTCGTACCCCATATTCATTTGCCTCAGTCTCAAGGTAAATGTAAATGTCTCAAAGATGTCTTCACTGAATCCCAGCCCAGGTTCATCTTCCTCTTCCCCTCCCTGTTGCCTTAATTACCAGTCCACTATTCCTTGAGGCCAGTTCCCTAATTTTCATTTGTACATTTCCTGTCCCTGCACTGGTCTAATTGCAGAAAACTCATACCTTGACTTACAAGGTTAAGCACATTTTCCTCTGACTACCAAGTTGACTAAAATTCAAGAGAAATTCCATGTCCACAGCAAGTTAACCCACCCGTGACAGCCTGCTATGAAATGCCTGAAGTCGGATTAAGCCATCGTTTTCCACTCACGATTCTGTTACAAAATGACTGAAGTCTATCCCTCCTGGTGGAAGTGGTTTCGAATGCTTACCGGAAGCCAGGTAGACGGGGAGACAATGAAGCCAGTTCTCTGATGGGGTCACTGTCACCACACTTCAGAGCTCAGAGCCTCTTCTCTCTGGAAACTGAGCCTGGTTTGGACGGTGAGCTCTCTTTATATGCAGTTAGTAACCCCATCATCAATATTACCTCATCAGGCATGGAACCCCTTCGGTCAGATAACCTCATCATCCACGTGATCTGGAGGACCCACCTGAGTCACCTGGATACCAGTCAAGACAAGTCCAATCAGTCCTGCCTCCTTAACAAAGTGCCCCCTTCCTAAGCGCCCTGTCGAGTCAGGTAAGGAAAAAGCTGTTTCCCCGGATCCTCCACTTCTCCCGCGCGTCCTCCTGGCAGAGTTGCCATCTCTTGCCAGCCGCCTCACTGTTTTGTGGCTTTGGGTCATGTTGGACAGTCCTCGAGAGACCCTGCAGCAGAGGAGCCACCCTGCTCCTCATTCCGAGGACGACATGGGAGCGCCGACGTTCTCTCAGGCAGGGACTATGCAAGGACAGATGTTGGTGTTGAGAAAACATATTTAAGGAGAGTATTTTTCAGGGCTCCGGAGTATCCATATTTTACTGTCCAGCCAGAGAAACCACCCAGCATAGTCTCTGCAGGTCACTCTAGCTGCTGTCCTAAGGCCTGTAGTGCCCTACAGGCCTCAAAGCATTACAGAATCCCAGAATAAATTATCTAGTTGTGTAGCTGATCATCCTGTAATATCATTTTTCAGCTTTTATTTTCCAGTAATATTAAAATGTGTGAAAGTCATAGGACGCAGCTTAAGATATAAAATCATCCATTATCTTTGAAGAAAAATCAAGCTAGGTCTTTTCATTTTAGGCTAGGGCATTTGATTCCAAAGAGGTTATTTTATCCTTTTCTTTTTCAGTGCCTTTGTATTGGATAAAAATCTATAAGATGTGTTGTGTTTGTAGCCAGCATTTTGTGTAATTGCTGCTCAACGCACATGGTTCTCTTTTAGGTTTCTGCATCCTTTCAGCCTAACTTAAACTGTAACTTTTTTTTTGGCACACATATACTTATTACCTCTTTATAGAATTTGCCATTAAATACTGTATTGACTGATTTCCCTCAAAAGTTTTTTTCATATCATTTCTTTTTTTATTTTTATTTTTTTTAATTGGGGTATTGCTGTTTTACAATGTTGTGTTAGGTTCTACTGTATAGCGAAGTGAAGTAGAGTTCCTTGTGCTGTACAGCAGGGTCTTATTGGCTATCTATTTTATGTGTATTAGTGTATATATGTCAATCCCAATCTCCCAGTTCATCCACCCGCCCCCCCACCCCGCTTTCCCCCCTTGGTGTCCATATGTTTGTTCTCTATGTCTGTGTCTCTATTTCTGCCTTGCAAACTGCTTCATCTATACCATTTTTCTATATTCCACATATATGTGTTAATATATGATTTTTTTTCCTTTCTGACTTACTTCACTCTGTATGACAGTCTCTAGGTCCATCCACATCTCTACAAATGACCCAACTTCGTTCCTTTTTTGTGGCTGAGTAATACTCTATTGTATACATGCACCACATCTTGTGTGTCCATCCACCTGTCGATGGACATCAGGTTGTTTCCACGTCTTGACTATTGTGAGTAGTGGTGCTATGGACCCCAGGGTGCATGCATCTCTCTGAGTTACAATTTTGTCTGAGTACCTGCCCAGGAGTGCAATTGCTGGGTCATATCCATCATTCGTTTTTGACTTTCCTTCTGGTGCTGTTACAAAAAATAACTATCTTTTTATGTACTTGGAGTCTTCTACTGCTTCATTTATGACTCCTGCATTTTCTAAGAAAGTCTTCCCTTACTCTGGGATTGTGTTATTATTTAAAAAGAGAGAGAGAGAGTTCCTATGGAGGAGAAGAAAGGTATTTTATTTAGGAAAAATAACCACTATCTTTTTCCTAATCTTCAGCATACCCAATTTAAACATAATCTGCTGTAATGCTTTACACAATTCCTGTGCACTGAGGCAATAACAAGATTAAAATACAGTTATACATGTAAATACTTGGTTAATGCTTTACATAAAATACCATCCCCACTCTTCTGACAACAAATCACAGATTGTTTACCAACATCTGCAACATAACAGGAATTTTTAGGAAATCTTTGTTCAGGATTTTAATTCCTAATCCCTGGCTATTTGGGCACAGTGACAAAATATCAAAATAACTAAAAATGATGGGACACTTGAAATCAAACAAGGGATCCTGGTTCAATTAGTGTCCTGGGATGAAAGCTCTGCAACATCCACAGGCCCCCGGCAGTAGGGGCAGTTGAAGGACCTGGTCAACCACTCGTCGATGCAGTCCAGGTGATAGACGTGCTTGCAGGGCAGAGATCTGATGGGGTCCCCACAAACAAAGTCCAACCAACAGATCCCACACTCCTCCTGGATCTTTTCTTCCAACCCATCAGTTCCGTACACTCCTTGAGGCAGGTGCTCTATAAGGCTGATTCTCTGAGCTATCCTCACTTGTTCCTCTTCTGTCAGCTGTGCTGCTTGGTGAATCAGGCTGGGCACTGGAAGATGGATGAGATTTGGAACTTGTTCCAGACGTGGCTCCTGATCCCAGTGGGACGGAGACTCAGGAACCAAGCTGTCACCAGAGGTGCGGGAGGTGATGCAGTTCCCCATCCTCAGGCCTGGGGTGTGAGATCCCTGCGCCCTTCTGACAGTCGTCTCTGCAGGAGTTTCAACACACCTCCTTGTTCCTAGGTCTAGAGAAGCAGAAAAAGAAGAGTTTTGTTAAATGAGATCCCTGCTTGCAGAGTTACGTAGAGAGGCTTCCCTGAACCTCATGATAACCCTGCTGACTGCGGCTCCTTTGCCGAGGGAACCCACGTTGGGAACAGGGCCTTAGAGAACTGTAGTCACATGACAAAATTGCATGGCTTGGAAATGGGTCATCTGGCCTTTCAATTTTGGTCTGTTTCTCAAACTCAAAATGTCTCAACAGAATTGTCTTGAGGGGTACACGCCACACGTGGGGTTCACCAGGAACTGTCACCTCTCAGGGGAGGAGTCAGAGGCCCCACCCTGGAATCCCAGCCTCTCCCCTTCCAGCTCTTTGTTCACAGAGTCGCTCCCCACCCAGGCTCTCCCACCCCCTGGGAAACTGCCGTCCACGGATCCCCCTCGTGGTCAGCCCCATCTTCCTCGGTGTGCCTGCCTGCTGAATCCACGTTTACTCACGTCAGTAAATATTAACCAAGACCTGCGATTCTCACGTCTCTCTGACCTTTTACCGCCTCTGCTGATCAAGACGCCAATCCCAGGGATTATGGTATGTAGACCTATCAACTCTAATTGCATAGGCCTGTGCTACTACAATTAAATATGTCTTAGGACATTACCTCTCTATGAAAATAAGACTGTAAATCAGACTCCTCTATTTGGCAATGTTCATTAATGGCTCCACAAGATGTTTAGGGGTTCAGCTTTCACGTGCCCTCAGAGAACCACACAAATACAATCAGGTGTTGCTCTCATCCCTGCACTGACACCTATTAGCGTCCTTCATCCACACATACGTTTCTCATGCCATACAGTTTCTTTCAGTCTTGGTTTAAATGTTAACTCCCCAAAGATCCCTTTTCTAAATCTCAACCTCAGTTAGCCTTCTTGTTTCCCTCCCCTTTGTGTTAAATACAATTCTATTCATCTAGATAACTTATATTTATTTATTTACTATGGTCTCCACTAGCATAACTGCAAAAAATATTACCTGAATTTTGAGGTTAGGTACCATTCCCAGTGACCATGGCATATAAATTATAAATCCAGAAAACTTCCATGTTCACAACAACCAAACCTACCCTCAAAGGGCCTACCCCAAATTCTTGTAGGCAGATTAAACAATAATTTTTCAATTAAACTTTGTTTTTAAAATAAACATTTGTCTCTTCTTGTGAAAATTATCTTCATAACTTACCAGAAATCAAATGGATGGAAAATCCAATGAGGCCAGGTCTTTCCTGAGGTTGCTGTCCACACACTCCAGAGCCCAGAACTTCCTTCTCTCTACACAAAGCACTGCTCTGATGTGAGTTCTCTTTTTATGCAGTTGATAACCTCATCAATCATATAACCTCATAAACTATAATCCCATCAACCATCTAACCTCTCCCACTACCTAATCCAAAGGACACATCCTAAATAACTTGGGTGTCTGTCAACACAAATCCAATCAAGCGTTCCAGTTTAACAAAGTATGTCCCCCTGCTTAGGTAAATCATGTAGATTCAACTTCTAAAAACTAAGTCCTTTAGTTCTGCACTTCTTCTAAACGTCTCAGAAGCAAACTTCCTGTTCTTTCCCAGATGTTTCACTGTTTTGTGGTTTTCCCCTGTTATTACACAGAATCTGCAGCAAGAGGACCCATACTGTTCTTTATTTCCTTTTTTCCTTTTTACGAACTATTTGTTCCAGCTTTATTGAGGTGTGATTGGCAAACACTGTATATACTGAAAGTGTACAATGTGATGTTCTGATACACATACACATTGTGAAATGAGTCCCTCAGTCAAGCTAATTAACCTATCCATCACCTTACAAATTAACTGTTTTGTGTGTTGCGATCTACTCATTAAGCAAATTTCAAGTATACAATATTTAAATGATAATCACTATGCTCTACATTAGATCTCCAAAAGTTATTCATCTTATAACTGAAAAACTCCACATTTCCTCCACCTCAAGCCTGTGAAAACCATCATTTTATTCTGGGTTTCTGTACATTCCACTTTCTAAGATTCCACATGTAGGTGATGTTATGCACAATTTGTCTTTCTGTGTCTGGCTTATTTCACTCAGCATAACATCAGCTATGTTCATCCATGTTGTTGGGATGGCAATATATCCTTCTTTAGAAAGGCTGAGAAATATTGCGATGTGTGCACGTGTGTAGACAACATCAGAATGTGTACATCTCTAAGTGAATGTTAACTCATTAGAAGGCTAAGCCACACTGAAAGTCAACAGATTCATTTTACTGGATCTAATAAATCCAGTGGTAATTGATCAACTGAAATACCTAGCTGACTTTAAGTTGTGTTAAAACATCAGTCATTCCTTCCAAATATGAATCTCCTTAAAATGTATTTATGTTTGACACAAATTAGGTTTTGGTAAATCGGTGATGTTGGTAAGCTGGAAATTTGCTATATTTGGTAAACCAAGTTTTGACAAATGCATGTTCTGTGAACTTATTGAAGACAATGTAACATACAGTAGTTCTGATGGAAGATGTCTGCACAGTACACCTTTTAAAATAGAATCAAGTTATTAAAGGGCTACTTTATTCTTATCAAAATCATAACCTGTAAAATCAGAAACAAGTCAAGATAAAGACAGCAATGTATGTGTACGTGCTCTTCTCAAGTCTGCCTGTAGCTCCCTAGCCCATGTTAAAGCAAGGCACCCTGCTCGTGTCACGCTGGATTCCATCTTAGTGTTGAGTATATTGATATTCTTGCACGTATAATGTCCTGTTGTTACTCTAACAAGTTACCACAAACTTGGTAACTCAAAGTAACACAAAATTAGTCTCTTACAACTCTGGACCCAGAAGTCCTAAGTCACTTTTGCTACAGCAAACCAAGGTGTAAGTCAGGCCGTGCTGCATCTGGAGCTTCTGTGACAGAGGAGATCCCTCGAGGCAGTGGAACCCTCTTCCCTTGAGCGCATGGTTTCTGTGAAACAGGAAAAGTAGTGTAAGGAAGCGATCAGATTTACTGTAGAAAACGATTACTGCCTGGATATTCTTTCACTGAGGTGTAAATTAAATAAATTAAATTAATGGTTTGCTAATGGTGCCTTCTTTTGTTTATTGTAAATACTGCTTATTTCAAGCGTGCTCTTCTAGACTAGCTGGTCATGTTGATTTCTTGTGTAATCCAAGTAAGTCATAGTAACAATATTAATTTTTCTTTTTAAAAAATGAAATGGACTATTCCTTATATGTAGTCATTATTCTGAAATGCTGACTTTGAAATAAGTAAAAACAAGACTCATTTGGGACAACTCTCCTTTTTGCTCATTTAAGTGTCTGTAATGTAACCCTGACAGATGGTTTTCTTTTCTGTGACACGAGTGCCTGAGTTAGGCCTCGCTTGTTTAGGCATCCACTTCAGAGCGGGCTGTTCCAGCTACACACATCACAGAGTTCGACGAGAAGGAGCCAGGCCACCCTCACCCCGAGGCTCTGGTTTGTAGAGATTTTGGTGGATTCAGATAACTGACCATTGCTCTTGCAACACCTTAAATTCCCACTCTTATGGTTTAAATTCAGCAATAAGCAGTGAACCCATGAAATCCCAGCTCCCACCCTCAACCCCCAATAAAGCAAACCCCAGGTCTGTGTGTGCTCTCTCTCTCTCTCTCCCCATGACCTCTCTGTGTAGCCTCAGGTATGCTATGCTTCCCAGGACTTGTGAGTGATAAACCTTGTCTCTTTCAAGGTTTCCTAGTTGTTATTGATGAAGGCCTCTTGCAATCATAATAAGAACCACAAGGGTCAGTCTAGCTACAATACTCGTTACCTATAGGCTGACACCAATAAGTGAAAATGTGTGTATTGGTCTTCTAGGGCGTGTAGCCTCCCTGGAAGAAGGCCAGACTTAGAATCCATCCTTACCTCCCCTCTAAAGCCCCAGTAGTTAAAAAAATAAGATCACAGCCCTCTCTCAAGCTTGATCCCCTTGCTGTCCTTCCTGCCATCTGCGCTACCCAGACACCTTCCAGTATGGGCTCCTGGGTTGTGCTTCTCTGCCTGGGGCTGTTGCTGGACCATGAGATAGTTCCCTGAGCAGCCTTGTTTGATGATGCTCCTTGGCTACTGGGGGCAGCACTGAGCAGGTTGAGCAGTGACCTGATTCCCAGGCATACATAGAAAACGCTGCTCAGACTCCAGGGGATGAGGGCCTCCTTACCAGTTTTCCCAATCAGCCCCAGTGGTTTCTGGGTCTCAGGGGGTATCTTACAGGATTTGTGTTGACTATAGTGACCCACCGACACCCTCCCAGGCTTTCAGGCAACCACCAGCCTTTGCTGGACCTGCAGTGACTTAGAATATTTTCCAGGGGCTCAGACAGGCAAGATGCCCTCCTTGAGTTTCCCCTGAAACAAAATGGCCAGTCTGGGCACCTGGCAGTGACCTTGGAAAGTTTCTGTAAGTGCCCTGGGGGACGCGACTATGGAGATAACTTGGGAGCCAGAGAGCAGCTGTGTGCGCTGTGGGGACCTCTGCCACCTTCTTCAGGAAATCAGACAGTTCTTCACTGATCAGGAGACTTTACTCAATGTTTTATAACAACAATAACAATGACGAATAATTATTGCAATAATATTTAGGACATGGGCAAGCTTGGGAACGCCCATGCCTGCCCAAGGAGGAGATCCCTGTACGGGATCCCGGTAGAGAGACCCTGTTTTAGCACCAACCATGCCCAGGAGCCTCACAGATTCCTTCAAGGATTGTGCCAATTTTATGATGGCCTGGGTGCTCTGCAAAGAAGGCAGGGCCTGGATCCACCTGTGGCGCAAAGGCCCCCTCTACTAGGCACTTTACATCCTCATGCTGTGGCCCGATTGCCTTTCTCGTTCTTTACCCAGCCTCTTCAGGTCCAGAAATTCCAGTTCACATACCTCAGTGGGTGCTCCTTATCCAGCAGGGGTGACAGTAGCAGCCTAAGCTGTTACTGAGTTCACTGAGTAATTTAGAAAATTTGAGGGTAGGTCACACGACAGGTTGTCCCCTCCTTGCCATCCATTCCAGCACCAGCCTTCCTTGGACACCAGTTTGGGGGCCCTCAATAAGACTTGTAAATTTTTCCAGATGCCCAGGCACAATTTGCCTCTGGAAGGAGATGTCTAATATTTCAAAAGCCTCATCTGACAAACAGGCATCAAGGGCCACCACAGGAACCCAGGAGAACTGCGGATGTGCAGGTATGTTGAGGGATCTTCCCTTATCTTCAGTCAACCTGACACCTACGTGAGTAGAGAAACTCTGATTAATGCTGTATAATTACCACTATAGCTATCACGCAAAAATAATGCATGATAAAACATAATAAAAATCATAATGAGCAACAACATTGATAATGATGGTTGTCCTAATTACAATAAAAGTAATAACTATAAAAATGATAATAATTAGAAACCTAGGGAGATTGCAGAAAAGAATACAGACTCTCCTAAGTGATACTGTTATTGGGCCTCATGGGGTATTTTGCAGTTTGAACTCTAGGTTTGCACAATAAAATGTGTTTTGAAAGCCATGGATGAGAACAGGAGGGAAGTAAAAACCAAACTGGAGGAGTATATGGGCTAACTAGGGACCTCCTGTGCCAACGTTGGGAAGAGAGATCTCCCTAGCAGAGGCAGAGAACTCAGGTCTGGAGCCCATCAGTCATAGGATTCCCTCCAGAGGGACTTCCCTGGTGGGCCAGTGGCTAAGACTCCATGCTCCCAATGCAGGGGGCAGGGGTTCAATCCCTGGTCAGGGAACTAGATCCCATATGCCACAACTAAGACCCCGGATGCTGCAACTAAAGATCCCATGTGCGGCAACTGAGACCCAGCGCAGCCAAATAAATATTAAAAAAAAAAAAAAAAAAAAAGGATTCCCACCAGATATAAAGATTCAGGCCAATGGGCTGACAAAGCTTGACTGCAGATTTACATCCAAGATACAGCAACTCCGCCAGTAACATACGTTAAGCCCCCAGTGCTATCTCAGTCCTCAGTGTCTAGCTTTCTTTCTGCCATCTGGTCAACGCAGGCCCCTTGAGGACCAGACATCTCTGTTCATATATACCATCTGGGGCTGTTGGAGGACGTTCCTACTGGTGCTCCCCAGCTGGCAAGGTGTGACACGAGCAGGCACTAGAGGCTCCTTGTATGGACACAGAACTTATATATTCTTCAATTGATCATCCTGGTGTGTTGCACTCTCCCTGCCTTCCATTTCAGCCCTGGCTTTTCTGGGGCCCAAGAGGACTGGGGATACATGCAGAGCCTCTGGCAGGTGTGGCTCATCCTCTGGGCTCCTCAGTTTCTGGCAATGGTACTTTGGACCTCCTGAAGTGACATAGAAAATTCTGCCAATGCTCTGTCAGGTAGAGACATCTTCTACAACATTTTTGGGAAGATAAGAATCGTTTCTGCATCCCTGAGTTGACTTACAAAACTTCGTGGTTTCTCTAGCAGGTCAAGGAATCCTTTCCTGGGTCTCTTCAGATGGAAAAAGAGATTGCTGGTCCCTGAAGAGTTGCTGTAAAGTGAGCAGAGCCTCACTAAGATTGAGGGGATCCTCATGCAGAACTCACCTGCTGACAGGTTTGTCCCTGCTTCTGGAGCAGGAATTCAAAAATAAGGATTTTGTTTATTGAAAAGATACCAAGTGGTGCGGCAAGGAGCCTGGGAGACTGTGTGTGTGTGTCTGAGGGGGAACCCTTGGCAATCACCTTCTGAAGATCAGACATCCTTCTTAAGTAGAGAATCTCTATTCACTGCTGTGTAACTGTAACTACACACAAAAATGCATAATAAGAAGCTTAATAATAATAAATAACAATAACTATAGTGATTATTACCCTTACGTCTTAATACCAGGAAGTATAATAATAACATACCTAAGGAGATGAAAGAATAGATACAGACATCTCTAACTGAATAACAAGATAATCTAGGTTTGTGCTATGAAACTTGTTCTGCAAGGCAAAGACAAACATCAGGAGGGAAGAGAAAACCAACTGAGGAGAGCATGGGAAAACCTGGGGGCCACTTAGGAGAAGAGAACTAGCAGAGAGAGGAAAAGAGACGCCGGTCCAGGGTTTGCCCATCTCTGGACACTGCAGTTAGGCCAGCCCCAACAGCCAGGAACCAGATCCGCACCCAGTGAGGAGAAGCCTCACCTACAACACACCTGATATGTCCAGCACAGTCTCAGCCCTCATCCTCTGGGTGCCCTTTTGCCTTCTGCTCTACTCAGCTCCTTTGAGGTCCAGACATTTTGGTTTTCATATCTCAGAGAAGCTGTTGGTAGATCCCATTTTCAATGTGCCCAGGCCAGCAGAGGGTAACACTTGCCTACACAAACATTGCGGGGCCCCCTGGAGGACTTTGAAAATTTTACATTCGCTCCTGCTGCTGTGTTGCTGTCTTCCTGCTTTCCATTCTAGCAACACCTTTTCCTGGACAGCCTTGGGGATTTAGCCTATAGTCAGGGGCTCAGAGCAGCCTAAGACAACCTTTTTGCATCTTCATTTCCAGTAGAGGAGATAGCTGTACTCCTGCCTCATTACTGTATCATGAATTTTGAAACAACAACAACAACAACAAAAGTATCATGGATCTTAATTTCTGGCAATTGAAACTTGGAGAAGCACAGAAAAACCTCTCCTTTCAGGAATCCTCTGATGACCACAAGAGTCAAAAAATTTTAAAGTCTAATATAGACAGCAACCTGATATATATATATTTAAAGTATCAGCTCTTTTTATTTATTTATTTACTACTTAAAATATTTATTTGTTTACTTGGCTGCATCGCATCTTAGTTGTGGTGTGCGGGCTCTAGAGTGCTCGGTCTTAGCTGCTCCACAGAATGTGGGATCTTAGTTCCCCGACCAGGGATTGAACCTGGGTCTCCTACCTTGGAAGGTGGATTCTGGACCACCAGCAAAGTCCCAGCAACCTGATATTTGAAACATCTGAGAGTTACTAAATCTTCTTTGATCTGAAAACACAGGGTTCAAAGGGTTAGGAGGCATGAAGGTTTGGTTAAAATAGTATTGATGCTAGGCTTATCCTTAGAACAACTGAAATAATTTCTGGAGTGATGGTATTTCTTACAACTACCTAAGGTATCCCAATGGGAAAGCAGTGTTGAGAATTATTTAAGTAAATATTGCTTCCTAAGCTCTAATGTGTGTACAAATCTCTTGGAGATCAGAGGTTCAACACTAGGAAATTATGATTCAGGAAATTTGGAAGGGATTGATAGAATTTTATTTTTAACTTAAAAATGGAAAAGCTGATGCTGATTCCCCAGACACCACCTTAAGTTGCCCTGAGACAGGGAAAGCAAGCATGGTACACACACATTCCTCATACTCGAACATCATTTCTCAGCACAAATAGATTTAGTTCCAGCAATATCATCCATTATCTCCCCCTCCCCCGAATTATATTATTTGTTGACCCTTATCAAACAGAGAAGAACAGAAAAATCAGTGGTGTCCGAGCAAGACAGTATTTGAGAAACAACATGCATTAACTCACTAAAACAAGCTTTACTGAGCATCTGCTGTGTGCTTTCAGGGTTTTCAGGGTCCACTGTGTACAAGGCACTGCGTCGGGGACAACACATGACGTAATTTAACCCTCAGTATCCTGGAAGTTAGTGATACTCAGTGCATCCAAGGAAGGAAGACGTGGACACGGGCGGGTGGGGGTGGGGGTAGGGTAATGCTAGCAAGGACGTCTAGGGGAAATCTCAGAGTTGGTGGAAGAATGACATTGTGCTACAAATTCTGCTGTCAACGGTGCTGTGCTCTGAGACCATGCCACTGGTCCAGGCGTCTAAGGGCTAGAGTTAGTGAAAGAACCAGGTCGTTGCTTCAGATATGGAACCTTCGAGGGGAGTGCAATCAGAGACCTTCCCCACACGTGCAGCATGTTGCGCTGGAACCTCAGTCAGACAGGTGCTGGGGGAGCCTGTCTCTGAGGTAGCATCTGGCTCTGTGAATGGTGGAAGCAAGTTGGTATCCTGTGCACATGAGTGGGCACTGGCGGAACCCTTAAGTGAAGGTGAGGTTTACTAGCCATGGCTCTCAGGGCTTGTTGCTCTGCACACCCCCAGCTGCCCTTTGTCCTCAGTACTCATCCTGACATGAAGAGACATGAAGGCATCTTAGGAGAAATAGTGGCCTAACATTCACAACAGGATAGACACAGAACCCAGTACGTGCCTTTTGGGATTCTGACCCTCTTAAGATGACTCAAAAGCCACCTACCATTCTTCCTCCATGAATACTAAGAGAAAAAGGTCCCTGGTTGAGTATGAAGAGCCAACTGCAAATATTGACTGTGAACTTCACTCACAAAGAACTGGACATTCTGACCCTTTCTCAGAGGCCCCTGGACAGATGAGGTGGTGGAGAGCCACAGCAATATGGGGTCTGTGGGTATTTCTGTGTTGCCCTGTGCATGAAGGTCTATCTCTGGAAATGACTGAGATGCCCTGTGGTGGGAGCTCTGGGCCTCTAAAGCACGTGTCTGAGGCCGGCTGTGAAGCTTATCAGCCAAGCACTCATTGTGCTTACGTTCTTTGTTCCCCACTTTCCACTCCTGGATGGCTGTGTTCTTCACTTCCAACATGGCATTGTTAGAATATTAAAATAAACATATTCCATCATGAACCAAATGAGACGAGAACAGCTGCATAAGCCTCCCGACAACCTCAGCAGAATCAGGAGGACAGAAGCCTCGCAAGCATTTTCAACACTGGGAAGCACCTATTCACCAACTCCCCTTAGCGCTCATGTCCCCATGAGGGGGGACTGGAGTCTCCCTTATCGTAGCTGTCTAAACCACACACATGAACGGCTTCATTTCACCAGGATTCTGAACTTCAACTCACAGCAAACATCTCAAGCTGAAGGGTCCCTTACCTGTGAGGACCCCCAGGTCACTTGATGGTCATATGTACTAGGACCAGGGGTAACTTGAGGAGGAAAGTCCCCCCCTCAACAGGAACATGGAGATAGGTCCCTTAGTGCACGGCACTGTGTTTTAGAGAGGCCACTTGTTTCCCAGGCCATCCAAAGTGACTCTCATCAAGACCCTCAGCCGTCTTACAACCATCGTGCTCACATATGGCTGAGTCTCTTCCCCAAAGGAGGAACTCTTTAACGAGGGGGCTTTGTGAAGGAATGCCTGGAAAAATTTTAATTATGGTAGCAGTAAAGAAAACAAATTAAATTATACTGCAATGCACTTTTACCCCTCAGCTTTCATCGGATTTAATTCTCACATAAGGAAATAGAGTCTCAGAGATGTGGTGGAGAGACACTCTCCTTACTCAGACATCCACTGTGTATAAACCTAGACACAGAAAATTTGATGTGGAAGGTGGGTTGGGGTAATGGATAGTTTTTAGAGGCAGAAGTTTATTGCTTGACTTCTATGACAAGAGGGACGTGTCTGAAGTGTCTAACCCCCTGGGTCTTTGTCTCCCTGCAGATGTCACAGGCACTGCACCCCCTTGTCCCACCTGCAGGGAGAACGCTTCATCCTGAAATGCCCAGAGGCCAGGCAGTGGAGTTCAGGTCATTTACTTTTCCGATTAAAAGCACCCAAGGTCCCTGCTGACCTTTCTGCATTTGGTCTTTTTACTGTCTGCTGCCTCGTGCTGTGCCAGGTCCCCACTCAGGACGTGGACTCTCGCCCTTCACCTCCCATCACCCATCCTGGCCCTCAACGCAGCCTCAGGACGCTGTGCCCTCCCCTGGCCCTGGGATTCTGCAGACCTTAGGCCTCAGGAGAGGACAAACCTCCTTTTCCTTGTCTTTGTGAGCTGGTCCCTGTAGCTCCACAGGTCTCCCCTTCGCAGTCACCGCCTCTGGGAAGCCCCTGTATGTAGACTGAAAAAAAATGCACAAGATGACAATTGTGAGCTGTTTTATTTCAGGCAAAATGAGGACAACAGCCTGAGAGACAGCATTTCAGATAGCGCTGAGAAAAGTGCTCAAAGGGAAAGTCAGCGTTACAGCGGATTGTAGCGAAGGGGGTTACACGCAGTCGAGCACACATTCTGGCGGAGGCTCACTGCTGGGCACGAGGAGCAGGATATCTGACTATCTGAAGACCTGTTCTGCCTGTTTTTCCCAGAACACAGAGGGCCTCCTTCCTGATCTCCACCCTGAACTCCTTTCAGAGGGTGTTGAAGGTCAGCAGCTGTAGTGGTTTGTGACTTAGTTCTTATAGATGCCGATGACAAGTGCCACTTTTTAGCTGACACCCCTGAGCCTTGGGCTTGGAAAGGTGACTGGCCCTGTCCTGTGACACCCCGTGCTCTCTGTCCCAGATCCCATTGCACCTGTGGTGCCTGCTGGGGTGTGTTTACATTCTTGATGTGAACTGTTCCTGCACAGGTGGAATCTTTATTCCATCCTCGAGAATGTGGAGGTGAAGGGTGGGGGAGGGGGAGGGGGAAAGAGAGACAAAGGGAGACCAGGGAGACAGAGTGAGTCAGGGAGGGAGAAAATGAGAAAGTAGCACAGGAGATGGAGGAACAGGTTGGTCCGACAGACTTTCTAGATACAAGAAGAGTCAGAAGGTGACCTGGGCAAGAAGTAGTGTGTTAAAAACAGACGAAAAGCGTATCAGCAGAGAGATGGAGTAAGACAGAATAGAGACTAAAAGAATGATAGATCCCAAATTCATTAAGTGTTTTAAAAATTATTTCTTTTAAATTTATTGTGTGACTTTCAGATTATGTCAAGTTTTCCACTATTGTATGCTGAAAATATCCTTTTGAGCTTACTAAATAATTCTACTCTATTACAATATGCACTTGGTAAGCATATTGACAACTTTTTTACAATAACAATCAAAATCTTGTTTAACCAATTTTCAGCTAAGTCTATAAGCTCCCTTTATCCGTTCTTTGTAAATGTTCAAGGACTGACTGAACTGTACCTGAATTTTGTTCCAACAAAGCTCAGCTGTTCAGGATGAATACATTGCATAGACGTGTTTGCATAGCTGGTTTTCCTTCATAATTTCCAGTGACGGTAATTTGTTCTTCTTCATTGTATATTTTCTGATAGTTTAATGTAATGTTCTAGAAAAGAGACATTAAATACTTGAGATGATTATGATTAAGACCATAAAAGTTACTCTTGTTCAAGAGTATGAAATATGGTCTTTACTCTTTAGATGTGGGAGTGAGAAGCTAAACCCTGTCTTATTCTGTTCAGGTTACATTATTCCTCTGAGCCAGTGGTTTCTGCATTCTATTGGCTTCTCCCACTGACTTCCTTGCCTGTCCCAACACATCCACAGAGTTCCAGGTCAGCTGGGTAGGGGAAGAACAAGACTTTTAAATATAAGTATCTCTCCCATTTGGAGGGGACACTTGGCTATGTGAACTGAGGGTGGAGAATGAAAAAAATGCTATGGGGGATTAAGGAGCTAGGAATGGGTGGGACACTGGGAAGCTTAGAATTAGGATAAATGAAAACCTTTGCCCATCCCTTCCTGGAAATGCTATGTTCATCAGGTACTGGAAGTGTCTTCAATGTTGCTGGCTTCAAGGGAAGGTCAGTCCCTCCCACACACCCACTGCTGCCAGGTAACATATGGGTTTCATCAGGATATGAGGACTTTCTAAAGGACAGAAAAACCAAACTATGGGTTTCATGTAGTTTATTGACCCTGAATTCCCAGTGTTTTAGTGGACAGCAGACAGCTGTCATACCCACATGGTGAATTCATCCCCGTGTGTATGTTTGTCACAGGAAAGGGGTATGTTGAAAGGCATATTTTCAAATACCCAGGAGCGACTACTTAAGACTGGTCTTGCCTTAGAAAGCTCAGATGAGCTGAGTAGGAGTCAGGAATCATATTGTCTGTTGGTTATGTTGTCTTCCTAAAATGCTCCTGCACCTGCTAATATCCCTAACTCTGACGTATCTCGCCTAACACATTTGCTCACAGTCACTCATGGCATTCCCCAAGCCCTCTTCCATCTTGGGATAGAAATGGCTGCATTGGGGGGGATAATCACAGGAAGGGCTTCATACTCAGATGTGAATAGATGGGGAAGGAGCACTATGGTTTACATGAAAGCGTGACAGGGGTCACATCTGGATGCACTGTCAATTCTCTCTGGATTCTCCATGGATGAGGTGTTAAAGGGATGGCACAGAAAACTTGTTTATTAATGTGCAGGAGTAGCTGGAAAAGAAGATTGATAATGGAAAACTTCATCTACCTGAACTTATAATGCATCCCACCCTTAATAAAGTGAATCAGTGTGATTCTGGCAGCAAAATATTATTTAGAATAAAATGGAGAATTCTGAAACTGATAACAATGAAAATTAAGATTGCATTTTATTCACATAATGGGATGGGCTTTATTCCCTAATTGTTTTAAAATTCAGTCAACCTAAACGTCTAAAATAGTTCACACTATATCCATCCTAGGGAGACCTTGATGTTCCTGGATCTGTAAAGAATTTCTTAGTGGCTCTTTCTGAGCACAATGCCTTATCTGCAGATGTCTGACTGTCCCCTGCTTAGGACAAGCTGGAGTTTGGCTGCTGGTTCAAATTACGGTGCATTCATATTTCGATAGATTTTGGCAAGCTACCCCCTGCCTAAAGCTGCAATGATATTCTCACCCAACAACCAGAATGTGGGCTTTTCACTCAGCTTTAAACAGGACTTCATACATTATTTTTTATGTATGTGGAAAAATGAGTATTTTTCTTTCCATATCACTGATCACTGAATAAAATTTAATGCATTTTATTTCACAGACATGCACATGTAAATTAACTTTCCTGCTTAGCCAATTTTTCTTGTAATTTTACAGTTCTATATTCTGTAGTTTTATTGTGCACACATAGACTTATACCTGTACATGTGTGTGCACTTTGATTCAGTTATTTTTATATGATAAAATGTCTCCTTCATGTTGTCTTCCTTTTATTTTGGAAGGAAGGCCTCCTCTATTATATTGTTATAAAATATCTTGTACACTTTGCTCTGAGTACTTTATTGCATAACATTTACAAATGTTAAATCCTCTTGATGAACTCAGTTTTTGAATTAGTCTATTTTATCTGATACAAGTATAGCTACCTCTGCTCTTATGACTTCCATTTATGTGGAATATGTTTTCCCATCCCTTCACTTTGAGTCCATATATGTCCCCCAGAAAAACATAGGAAAAACGAATTATAAGCATCTGTGTTCTGTTTTGCCACCAGTGAAACATGGATATGTGTCATGTTCAAATAAGTAGCAAGGACTAGGCTTTCCCCTGTTACCCTGGCAGGACAGCAGCTCCAACTTTTTCTCTTCTACCTTCTGTATTTGCATACAGGAGGGGTTGGGACTCATGGGCATCATCCCCAGTTGGTGATTTGTGGATTCATGGCTGTTGTGACATGGGAATCTGGGCAAGACCAGATTATCTCAGCTTGTTTCTGCTCTCCTATACTTCTGGGTGTTTTATGCGTCACTAGGAGGGGCAGTACTGTCATTACACATGAATTAGTGTATCAGGCATTCCAGAAATGGGATACTCCAAATGTCTTCAATCTTCTTCATATCCTAGTCTGTTCTCACTTACTTCTTTTTTTAGCAGTTACCTGATACTGAATCTTCTCATGCATGCCAAGAGTGGTGCTAAGTTAAACGAGAGTGCACAGTGATTATAGGCCTAGAATTTCTCTCCTGGGCAGTTTACTTATTTATTTAAAGGATAACTTATAACTGAAGGTATTTCTACACTGATTACATAGAATTTCTCTGACGTGATTTTCCCATTTAGTTTAACAGTTACAGCTGAGCATGAATATTCTTCCACATTCATTCCACTTACAGTCTCTGCTCTCCCACGTGAGTCCACTGCTAAGGGTTTTGTTATTTAGGTGACATACATATGGATTCTCTCCACTCTGAATTAACTTTAGTTGAGTGAAGTAATAAGGATGAATAAAGGCTCTTATACACTGAATATAAACATAGTATTTCTTCATGGTGTGAGTCCTCAAGAGTGTTTACAGTTTGAAGCCATGGGTGGTGAATCTTCCACATTTATTACCTTTACAGCATGAGTTCTCTCATGTTGTCTAAGGTTAAAATATTTACTGAAGGCTTTCCCACATAGATAACATTTATATGGTTTCTCTCCAGTGTGAATTCTCTTGTGCAATCTAAAGTTATAACTTCTATTGAAAGCTTTACCACATACATTGCATTCATACGGTTTCTCACCAGTGTGAGTTCTCTCATGCCGTCTAAGGACAGAAGAGTGATTGAAGGCTTTCCCACATAAGTGACATTCATACGGTTTCTCTCCAGTGTGAGTTCTCTCATGTCGTTTAAGGACAGAAGAATCAGTGAAAGCTTTCCAACACAGATGACATTCATACGGTTTCTCTCCAGTGTGAGTTCTCTCATGCCGTCTAAGGACAGAAGATTCAGTGAAGGCTTTTCCACATAGATGACATTCATATGGCTTCTCTCCAGTGTGAGTTCTCTCGTGTTTTCTAAGGTGAGAACAATGAGTGAAGGCCTTCCCACACAGAGGACATTCATATGGTTTCTCTCCATTGTGAGTTCTCTCATGTTGTCTAAGGTAAGAAGTTTTACTGAATGTCTTCCCACATAGATGGCATCCATACGGTTTCTCTCCAAAGTGAGTTCTCTCATGTTTTCTAAGGTCAGAACAATGAGTGAAGGCTTTCCCACATAGATGACACCCATGTGGTTTCTCTCTAGTGTGAATAATTTCATGTCGCCTAAGGTTATAGCTTTTACTGAAGGCCTTCCCACACAGATGGCATCCATATAATTTCTCTCCAGTATGAATTCTTTCATGTTTTCTAAGGTCAGAGCAATGAGTGAAGGATTTCCCACAAAGATGACACCCATGTGGTTTCACTCCAGTGTGAATCATCTCATGTCGTCTAAGGTTAGAACTTTTACCGAAGGCTTTCCTACATACATGACATTCAAATGTTTTCTCTCCAGTTTGAGTACTATCGTGTTGTCTAAGGGCAGAACTTTGAATACAGGCATTCTTAAGTTGATGACATTCATATGATTTACTTCTAGCGTGAATTTGCTTATGTATATTAAAGGATGACAAGTAACTGATGGCTTTTCCAAAATCTTGGCTGATAAAGAGTTTCTTTCCCATTTGAGGTATCACATATTGAGTCAATGTTAAGATTTCAGTAGATTTTTCTCTGAAATCACTGCATTCCAAAGGATCCTCTTGAGTGTGAGATCTCTGCTTTTTGAAAGGAAATGAGAGATTGTTACACATTTATTCATTCCTTCATTCATTTCTCTACATATAAATTCTAGAGTAATCATTCAGTGACAAACTCCAGTTAAAACTGTCCCTATATTATTTACATAAATATGGGATATTAGTCTCTTAGAAGCATAGATTTTATCTTTTGTGGTATCTCAACTGCAGAGACATCGGTTTAATTTCAAAAATATTATTATGTTTAAATGATTAGGAATATAAACCAAGATTACATAATTGTCTGTTTATATAAGGCCTCAAGTTTTGGTTTTGCCTGCAGGTTCATGTTTCTTCCCTAAAACCAAACTAACTAAAATTTTCTCCTGTGGGAGCCCATGATCCCTTTAAATCGGGTAAGTGTGCCAAATTCCCAACCTATTCAATTCCCAGGTCTTCATTTGGAAGAACACCTTTATGCCTGTGAAGCTTACCATTGCACTGATTAAAGATGTGTCCTTCTTGCAAATATGTTGCATGGATATTATGTCTTGTTTTTTCAGATCATCTTCTCTACCTGAAATGACTGGAAAAAAATAAATTTCTAGTGGTATTAGGGAGATTAAAATGTTGAAGGGACCCAATGTCCATTTGTGTATGTTTCAAATACTGACACATGGGATGGGAAAGAATGCAGATGGGGAAGAATGTCAAATTAAGGAATATGCTAAAGAGAAGAAACACATTATAGGACTGTAACAACTGTCATTCTCAGGACTGAAATAGGAGAAAAATAAAATGAAGATGGCAAGTTGGGGAGGAAAAGAGAAGATCCTATTCATGAAATAGGACCATGAAAAGGGATTTTTTGTGAATGCTTATTAACTCCAGTTAGCACATAAATTTCACCTTGCCTAAAGCCAAAGACAATGGCAGAAAGACATGAGAATAGATAATTAATACCTGCACGGTATAACATCATCTGAAAAATTTTTATCCTATGACATTGTCTTAAATTTTAAAAACATCACTAAACTTAGATATCGTCACCTGATGTTTCTTAGGGCCTATTCACTCACTAACCAGGCTCCTCCTCTTACTGAAGCACAGCTTCTTGGAGCTCACCTGGACTCTGGCCTTGCAGAAAACCTAACCCTTCTCTTGAAAGTTGCTCTCCTTGCTCCAAATGGGAAATCACACCAGATTTGTAAAGGTGATTGCCTGTTTGTAGGAGAAAGACATGCGGATTTTGAGTTCTGTGCTCATAACAGTGCATGATCACCAGTACAGGGCAGACTAATTGAGAAAGAATACAATAACCTCTGAGGGTCAGCACAGAGAAGAGTACACTGAAAACAACATGTATAGTTTTTGACCAGCAAAATGATAGTTCTTGAACTTGTTTCCAAAGACATTAAGGACCTATCACTGCTAATGCCCATGTCCAAGTTCAAAAACAGACTGTAGAATCTGCAATATTTTCATTCTGTTTCATTTCACAGTGTTTTAATATTATATCCAAAAAGAATCCAATAAATACAACCTCCACCATAAAAATCTAAGTTCTATATGTAAAACAATATATCTGTGATTTTTAACACTGTGATCTGATCAAACCACAGTCCTTGCTGCAAAATGAACCTAAAAAATCAATACACTTACTTACCCATACAAAAATAGTGAGTTTCCACCACTGTTTGAGTATCAGAGATTGAGTAGCAAGAAAGACACAAAACTGTGTCAGGAAGATTACATTGTAGTGGGATTGACAAATTAAATATAAGTAAGAAGTAAAGAAAATTGTGATAAGGTAGTTGTGAGAGTTATGAAAGAGTCCAGACAAAGTTTGGAGTGAGAAACAGGAAAGTTTTTGCCCATATTTATTGAATGAATGAATACATAATAAATAGTAAGAGACTCACCAACTGAGACCAGATGACTGATGTTCTCCAGCATCACATCTCTGAATAGTTTTCTCTGGGATGTGTCCAGTAGGGCCCACTCTTCCTGGGTGAAGGCTACAGCTACATCCTCAAAGGTCACTGATTCCTAGAACATTATGGACATCATTTCAGACAGGGCTATCTCTGCCAGGGGAGGATGGTACAGGTGTCAAGCACTAAGAAAGTGGGGGTTGAGTATACAGAAATCTCAGACAGTATTTTGGGTCCAATCACATGATATGAACATTTGGCTTTCAGATATGCCTACAGAGACATACACACTCTAAATACATAAAACTCATTATAAAGAGATAACACGTGAGATGTGGTGTAGCATACCCCCGAGATTTCCCAATAAATCTGTAATCACGACTTCCAGATCGTGATTATAAAATTTCCACTTAAAAACATATCGAAAACAGTCTCCTCAACCAATTTCAAGTAAGTCTAAAGACTCCTCACAAGGGATGAAGTATCCATGATATGTCACTTTTAAAGCATGACTATGGTTAGATTACTGCCCTTTATAGCCTCAGTTTCTTCATCAATGAAATGCTTTAATAATCTGTTATGAGTTCTGAAAGACCTAACAAGCTAATGTATAAAGTGCTAACTATCTAGCAAATATTTCTTAAATGTAACTTTTAGGTTTATCATTCATGAAATGGCAGAGAATATTGAAGCAACATCCAGAATTCTGCACAACTGAGTAGAATTCATACAGGTCTTGGGATAGCAAGTGTGGCCTTTCACCTCCACAAAACTGAGGTGTTCATTATAAAGGATAAATGACTCAGCAGCTCAAGTCAGAAGCGCTGAGACACCCCCAGCACCTGTAATGCTGGACTGACTGACCTAACCTGTGGAAACATCTGCCTCTCTATTGGGTTGTAATGTTTTCCTCCTTACTCATCTTCACCACCTGTATTCAGCTCAATCCTAAACCCATTATAGTTAATAAAGCACTTAATGAATTTTTTTTTTTTGCCAACTAGGCCATGGGCTGGATGAGAAAAAGAAAATCTCTCTCATCTCTTCTATGAATACACAGCATTAGTTGAGACTGGAGTATCTTCGTGTAATTTTGGGAAGGAGTTACCACTTGATGACTCCTTAACCTGACGTGACCATTTCAGAATTCTGGAGAAACTTAACTGAAGCTCAGATTCTTGAAAAATCTCTCGAGTGCATTTAGAACATGTGTGCCTGTAGGAGAAATATGTCCATATACTGGCAACAGAGATATAACTTCAGGAGAAAGAGTAATTTCTTACTTACCTGTGATTCCATTGTAACTAGCTCAGCTGCCAATTGACTTCTGAGTTTTCATTTACACACAGTCCAAGCTACAGGAGGGAAAGCTGAGGAAGAAGAAAAAGTCATGAGACTAGTTGTTCAGAATCTCCATATTCACTTGTCATGAAGCCCAACCCTTCACCTGGAAGTAGCCCCCTGGACAACCAAGAAGCATGCAGTATGCTCTAAGAGAAACAGGGGTAGAGCTCTCCTCTACTAGGACCAAAAGTAAGAAGCCTATGACTATTGTTGCTAGTAAAGAAGATACAAATACTTTCAATTTAGAGAGCAGAATGTGAAAAACCATTGAGCTTTGTATGCTAATTAACCCATGGTGTTCAGAAGTGTCCAACTCCCTCCTAATTTCAAAACAAAGGGATCCCTCACTCATGCCACATGTGTCTCCACCTCTAGTAACCACCATGGAACTTCACAGGTTTCATCATTCTTACTTTGTGCACTAGCAGTTCTTCCAGCCCCCTAGTGCATCAATCCATCCCAACTTTTCTCAGCTCCTGGGGTGGCCCTCTGGATACACTCATCCTGAATCATTCTGTCTCATCCAAGTAGTACTTCCAGTAATATCACTCCTGCAACACTGACTATTAGATTTCTTCTGAATTTAGTTATGAACTAAGAGAATTAATATATCTTATGACAGTACTAATTAATTTAGATATTTATTTCATTTGGAGGAATCAATGGCACCTGTGGCAAGTTTACCCCCTAAAATCTCCTGCCTCACAAAATATCAGGAGTATGTGGATTACAGTATTACTATACAGGGCACTAGGTTCAGGAATTATAAAATGAAGAAATTTTAGGAGAAAATTTAGTTGCTCCATCTGATATTTTAGAAAAACACGAGCTGAAATCCTGCCCTTTATCAATCACCATTAGCTGCTACTTCCCTGAATTTCATTATCTCATTGTGTATGTGTGTGTCTGAAAGCATTTATAAATTGTAACTCTTGCCCTAAAAATCAATGATTAAGTGTATTTAATGAAAAAAGATGATAATGAGTCATAAAGAGAAATATGTTTAATTCACCCATTTGTCCTTGATGTCAAGAAATCAATAAAGTTTTACTAAATGTGACTTTGTGTTTTGAGTTACATACATTTGTTTATTTATTACTCAAAATAATCCTGATTATAGTTCATTTATCAATTTAATAAATACAATCAGAATTTCAGAAACTTTAGAAATTTGACAAAATTACATGCATATGACATTATGTGCATATAAGTAAACAGTAAAAAGTGAAACATATAATTTGAATTTTCCTCTGCTTGCCTTCTAATCTAAAATTCTTTATGGGTTACACATTATGCCTCTATTTTACCTGGAATAATACCTCTAACACTAATAATCAGAGGCCCCACTCTGTTTTTACAAACCATTCTCCTTTTTGCTTTTTCACGACATTACTTCCCATGCCCAGGTTCTGGACCACGTTGCGTTGTCCCAATTCCCATACATCAGCCTCCAACACTCCTCATTTTTTAATGCCCAGTTTAATTCAGTTACTCATTTCAGTAGGTATTTACTGAGACCAACATTACTTATGTCCTTCTGATTATTTACCACACCTGCTGATCAAGAACCCAATGGAAGCGGGGGGGAGTCAAGGAAGGGAGGGAATACGGGGATATGTGTATAAAAACAGATGATTGAACCTGGTGTATCCCCCCCCCCCCCAAAAAAAAAAAAAAAAAGAACCCAATGGAAGGTGACTCCGAATACTGGCCTGTTCCACGACTGCACCTGACAGCACAGGACTGGGATATTGACCCTTCTCTGAACATGAAGTCACAACTCATAGAGGCTTCCAAATACACCTGGCAACCCCACTAGGTCTTGGTAATTACTCAGTCTTCCATGCTCCATAAATATTTCAAACCTTTCCAGTGCCTCTGAACCCAGTTTCACTTCTCCCTCTCACTTTGAATAGATAAGCTATTTTCTACTAAGTACATGAGTTACATGACAAATTACCTCAGTTTAACATCATGAAGTGTACAAATATCCCTGCATTTATACTCTCTAGTTATCCCTTACCTCCTGTTAAATTGAAGAGTCATCTCTACTCCTGGCTAAGTCCATGGTCTTCAATTAAAACACTTTCTCTTCCGTTTTTTGGGGGACCTTTATATTATTAAAAAGTATATCTCCTTGAGCTTCCTAGGTGGCGCAGTGGTTAAAAATCTGCCTGCCAATGCAGGGGACATGGGTTCGATCCCTGCTGCAGGAAGATCTCACATGCCACGGAGCAACTAAGCCCGTGTGCCACAACTATTGAGCCTGCACTTTAGATAGAGCCCGTGAGCCACAACTATCTAGCTCGTGTGCTGCAACTACTGAAGCCCACATGCCTAGAGCCTGTGCTCTGCAACAAGAGAAGCCACAGCAATAAGGAGCCCGCACACCACAAAAGAGTAGCCCCCATTCACCGCAACTAAAGAAAGCCTGCGCACAGCAAAAAAGACCCAACACAGCCAATAAATTAATTAAAAAAAAGTGTATCTCCTTTACCAGCAATCTCTCCCTCTTGTCACAGTTCACCACTGCATTGTTTAACCCTATGAAGTCTCCTCCACCTTAAAACTAAAACCTTCTCTGAACTTACTTCATCTTAAAGTCCTTCTCTCCCTTCCTGCCTTTGCAAACAAACTAAAAGATGAAGGTGCACTTGCTGAATTCTCACATCCCACTCACCACTTGACTTATAATACCAACAATACCTGCATAAATAATTCTAACGTATGTGCCTCAGGCTTTTACTTAGAACTTAATAATAATTATAACATGACCTCTTTTGGGGAACATACTTTATCCTAGGTTTCTCTAACATCTCAGTCTACAGTCTTCACAGTAGTCCTGTCATTCTAACTCCTTATCACTTGCCAAGAGCTTCTCAAACAATACTGTTGGAAGATCTCAAGACTCCATCCTACTCCTTCATCCTTCTCTACTTATGTATACTGCCCAGATATGCCCACGTATTTATTCAGTTGCTTCCATTTCTTCCATTACTTTTTCTAAATTGAAAGTGACAAAACTCATGTCTGAATTACATTTCTGAGTTTGCTTTTTTTTTCTTTTGAAACTAACATACACTAGAAATGAAATATATCTCAGGACATTATCTCCCACTCTCCCCATTACTCTTTATCTAGTCTCTAATCTTTTCAATGTCTCTATCAGATATCCAAGGGTTGACATCTTATATGCTTTCTTAGAATATTGCAAATACAACTTAGCATTGCTATTATTTCTACACTGTTCACTGTTATCCTTCATTTCTACTCAAATCCATGAACACAATTTCCTACCCCATACTTATTTCCTTCAATCTGTTTGAATGTCAGTTCCTCAGAGATCACTTCACTGAATTCCTACCAAAATGAACACTTCTCTCCACAAAAAAATCATTTACAAAATAAAGGAGGGCTATCCCTCCTGATGAAAATCATCTCCAGTACTCACCAGCACCCAAACAGATGGAAAATCCAGTGAAGCCAAATATTTATTGAGGATGCTGACATAACATTCCAGACTTCACAACTTTCTCTCTCTAGAAAATGCATCATTTTGATGGTGATCTCTCTTTTAATGCAGTTGGTAACCTCATTAGTGTTGTAATCGAAAGGAGAAATCTGATTAACTTGGGTCCCAATCAAGATAAATGTATCTGAAAATGCTTCTTTAAGTAAACCCTGTAGATGGAATTAAGAACAAAAAATTATATCCTTTAATTCTGCTTCTTATAAAAGTCTCAAAAGCAAATGTCATGCCTTTTCCCAGAGACTTCAGTGCTTTATGGATTTTGGTTGTTCTGGGCTGTACTGAGAATCTGCAGCCAGGAGACTCCTTCCTGCTTTTTATTTTTATTTGTAAGAGGATTTGTAATCTGCCAACATATTCTCAGGCTGTGGACATAAGTGTGACTCTACATAAGTGTAAATATTTCTGCTGAATAAATATCTCTCCAAGGAAAATATCTTTTATTTTTACTACCAAGCAAGAAAAAGCTCATCCAGTGTAGGTCTCTTCAAGTCAGCTGATGTCCTAAAAATTGCAAAACCCTATAATCCTCAAAATACTAAGGATTTCCAGAATAAATGATCAGTTTCAGGACTGATTTTATTGTGGACAGAATTTGTTTAATTTTGTGTGTGTGTGTGTGGCAAAATACACATAACATTTACCATCTTAGCCACTTTTAAGTGTACAGTTCAGTGGTGTTAAACACATTCATAATGTTGTGCAACCCTCACTGCCATCCATCTCCAACACTCTCTTCATCTTGTAAAACTGAAACTCTGTACCCATCAAACAACTACTCCCTATTCCCCACTTCTCCCAATGCCTGGAAATCATCATTCTACTTTCTGTCTCTAAATATGACTTTTTTTTTGGCTGTGCTATGTGGTTTGTGGGATCTCAGCAGCTCCCCAATCAGGGATTGAACCCGGGCCATGGCACTGACAGCCTGAATCCTAACCACTAGGCCACTAGGGAACTCCCACCTAAACAGGATATTGTTTAAACTGATGTTAAAAAGGAAATTAAACATTTAAAAATCTTAAGACATTACTTTATAGAAGGATAAATTACTTCTGAAGGAAAATCAAGCAATATATTTTCATTATAGGTATAGGTGTTTGATCCCATAAGAAATACTTTATAATTTTCTTTTTAAAAACTGTACTCTTCTGACAGTAAAAAAAAGATCTACTATGTATTACTTTTGTAATAAACTGTGTCAACTATTTGATTTTCATGTATCTCTGAGATGTTCTATGTCTTTTCAGCTGATCTACTGCAACTTATTTGAGGCAAGTGATGATCTCCTTTTGCCAAAAACTGAGTATGTTTCATGTCAACTCTGAGCCAAGACTGCAGCAGGGAGTGAATAAAGCAACAAATAAAGAATAAAGAAATAAATCAGTACTGATTATGATAAAGTAGAGAGATCATTTGTCCTTATGGAATTAAAATACTAGCTTAGAAGAGGTTAAAGAAATAATGACAAATAATGAGGTGGGGAAGTTCTCTTGAAATGCACACATTATTTACAACACCTTAAAAATTTAGTTGGGCAAACTCTGAGCGAGTTTTGCAGAGCTGGAAATAGGTTTAGAAGTTTGTTTTTTCTTTCTGATGAAGGAACACGTAAAAAACTGTGGAGACATCACAGAATGTGCTGTGCCCCAGGAAATGAGAACATACTGGAAGGCAGTTGAGTGAGGGGAAGACCTGGAGAGGGTGATGGGTTTGTAGATTTCAAGGCCATTTGTAACTGGATTGGTCCTTCTTCTAAAGCTAGTGGGAATTCACTGCAGAATTGAAAGCAAGAAAGTGATAGGAAGACACTTGTGTCTGAAAATGAACCTTTTGTTGAAGAATGGAGTTAAGTGACTTAGGAAGGTTTGATGAGTTTTAAGGGTTGGATGATGGTTGTCTGGCACAGGATGATGGTAGGGAAATTATGGTGGGGATGTGAAAGGATGTGAGAGGAAAAGAAAAGGAAACAAACAAAACAATTTTTTGTTTGTTTCTCAGATATTAGTGGGCACTGATTACGAGTCACACTTAGTGCTAAGGGCTGGGCATACAGCTAAGCAAAACAGCAGCATGATTATTTCCTCCCCTTAATACATTTAAAATTTAATAAACAAATATTAAGTTATAATACTCTTTTACTATACAAACCTAAAGACAGGTTAGCAGACAACTAAACTTATTCGGCTGGGCACAGGATAAAGATGGCCTGTCTGAGGCCTGTCTAATTTATTCAAAAATTGTCAGAAGGAAATAGAAGCAGGAAGCATCCTAGAAATCAGTGCATTGGGGGCTTGAGTCAGTACTAAGGAAAGAGAGGAAAGGAGAGAAATTCAAAAACAGCGTCAAAGGGCTAGAACTGTAGTAATTCTCAGAAGATATGATTTCAAACTCAAAAAAAAAAAAATTGGAGAATCCATTTTAACTATCATACCTAATAATATTTTTTTAAAGTGGACAAATCCAATCAATATACTGAAATCAATATTTCCTGTTTAGTAACAATAATTTAAAAACTAAGTAAACACACAAAAGCCAGTCTCTATATACAAAAGCAAAATATTATGACTGTCATTTGAAATACATTTGCAAACCCACGTAAACAAATTTTAGAACTTTTTGAGGACATAAATACAACACGAATAAAGCCTGACAAACCAAATTCTTAGAGGACATGGGGACCAAAAAGTCTCAGCGACTGCTGATATGTGGTGTAACTCAAATTTAAGTCATATACAGAATCTGAAAAATAATGGATATATGTATAAATGAACCACTTTGCTGTACATCTGAAACACAACACTGTAAATCAAGTATACACTCCCTGCCAAAAAAGTCATATGCAGTATTTCACATAAAAAATGAGAATTATCCTAAAAGTCAATTTTGTCTCAATTTTGATTTGGGATGAGGATATAGCCTGTGATGAGGATATAATTGTGAAAAGGGGAAAAAAAACGGAGACAGGTCAAATTACATCTGGACCTATGTTACCTGACACTTTAAAAGAATTCAAATTAAACTGTTGAAACAAACAATATTAAACAATATATTAGGACTAAATGAACATAATATTTTATATTATGAAATAGGTGACACCTTGCAAAGGAAAAAAAAAAAATACAGGCCATGAGGGAGGATATATATATATAAATGAAATGGATCCTAGTTAAAGTATAGAGGAAATCTCAGGAGTTGGTGATGGATGAGGATTTCTCTGCAGTTGTGTATTGTGTGTGTAGGGGGATTGTGCCAGAATCTATTACAAAATGAAACACAGCATCTCTTGGCCCAGCAATGAAACCCCAACGTACCCAAAGAGAAGAAACCCTCAAATATCTGCAGACAAGTCAACTTTTTACAAATCCATGAACACCAAGGTCCCCTGGGCTGGACATGGTGTGAACAGTGTTAAAATCCTCTTACATTTGGGTGGATTCTATTTTTAAACAATTACAGAATAGACTACATGATGTGGATGAAATGCCACCTTAATTTGCCATGGCTAAGTTTCTAATCTCTCCCTTCTACAGCAAATCATTACAAATTCACTTTGTTAAGCTTCAAATACATTACGCAATCAGGTAGAACAAATTTCCCCTTTTGCACGATTTTTTGGTATTCCTGACATTAATTCAGTGCTAATGTGTGCAATTTTTTAAATCTTTGTCTAGAGTACATCCAGATCTGGTCCCTGCAATCCCTACTGGCAAATCTTACTGACACCACGCCGCCCAGTCCTTGTCTCTAATCTACGTCTGGGCACGCAGCATTTCTCATAATGATCCTCCAAATGGAGACACTTCACAAGCTCCATGTCAGTGGTTGACAGTGAGACAGAATTGGTCCGGAGGTGGGAGAGGCCACAGGTGGGTGAGGAAATGTGTTAGGCAGGATACCTGAGACTCAGATTTTAGCACGTCCTAAAAACAGCATTTCAGGAAGGAAAGGACAGAACAATCAACAGATAATATGACCTTTTCCAGATAAATATTTATTCCTGACTCCTCATCTTCTTCCTCCTCTGAGTGTCTTTCTCAGGCAAGAAGTCATTCCTGAACGTTGAGAATGTGCCATTCAGGTCTTCAAATACTTTATGTGCTTCCTGGTCACAACCACACAGGTAGGGAGAAATTCAACATCTGGGAAAAATGGTCCTCTGCTGTCTTGCTGAACTATCAGGGAATGGGGACAATAAACTCTTACATGGAGACCAACAACCAAGTTTCTCTTCCCTTTATGTCATACAATTTTCTATCTTGTAAAGCTCACACATCACCTGGCAGATATGGGAATGTGAGTTGGCGTGACCTTCCCTTTCAAGTCACGATCCGCACAATATCTTCTAGTACCTGGTGAGCACAGGATCATCAGGTAAGGATGGGCATAGGTCCCCTTTTCTCCTATTCCCGAGCCTCCCAGGCCCTCATCCATTCCTTAATATCCAAACTGCACTGCCCTTTCTCCTCCAAGCTCCCTTCCCAGAGCCAAGTGCCATCTCCTCCTTGGAGACATACCTTTCTTCTGTGCTTAGTTAAAAAAATTCCTGGTCTTTCCCTACCAGTTGCCTTTCGACTATGTGTGTTTTGGGGCAGGAAGAGATGCGAACAGGAGAGGTAGCCATTACTGGCCTCACAGGCATGGGGTGTTCTGGACTGCATAGTGGCAAGGCTTCCCATTCTCACCCCTGTCCCTAAATATTCCAGATCCTACACTACACATTATTCAGATTCATTCTGCTGAGCAAGGGCAAGTTCTCTTTCATGGTTTTAATCACACTGATTAAAATAATTTAATTTCTCTTTTCCATAATAAATATCAAAATATACATTTCCAAGAATATATCAAAAAACATAATGTTAAGATCACTTAATTATTGGCATTGGAAAACACAAAAGTTCAGCTATGGAAATAGCTCCGAGTAATGTACTCATCATGAACGAATGAGATCTGTGAGAACAAAGTTCTAGAACCATCCAGCCTATCGTTTAATATTTGCAAAACAAACAAAAAAACAAAGGGAATCCGAAGAGAGCATATACTTAGTTGGAAACTGCAGCTCACAGACCAATAAATTAAAAAGTCACATACAGAAGAAAGGATACTGTTTAATACTGGACTACCTGTTTAAACTACTTGGTTTTGACTTTTAAGACAAAAATCATCAATATCCCGCCTTGCACACTGAAATGGTGTAAAACTTACTAAGCACCAAAGAATACTTTCAGTATACAATAAAGACAGGAAAAGCACTGAGGCCTCCTAATCTGAATCTGACACAATACATTTAAAAAGAAAAGTAATCTGGAAATTTTAGAAAACATCTAATGAATTTGGAATCTATCCTTCTATTTTCCCCAACTGCTACTGCCTGTGAAAGCCCCGGCATTTATTCTGTCCTTGGCAATCTCCCTGTGGATCTCCTTTCTGTCTATTTTCACGAACCATACTGCTTCTTGCCCAAGTCACTTTCTTTTCCACCCGTGCTTTGTCTCTCCAATTCCATTGCACCCGCTTCCCTCCTTCCTCTATCTTACGTTTCTAGTCCTCACTCTCCTTTACTCCTTCGGTCTCCTTGTTCTGTCTCATCCTCCCCCGCCCGCTCGACCTGCACGCGGGGGAACGAAGACGCTCTGCCCGGGAAGAGCGCGCCTTCCCGCGGGGCCGCCGGCGGACAGCGCTCGGGACGGGAGGACACGGGGTGCCGCCGGACAGCCCTGGCCGCGCCCCCAGTCGGGGGCTCCGCGGCCCTTCTGAGCCGGTGGCCGCGAAGGGCAGCGAGCGGCAGGCGCGGCCCAGCAGGCCCAGGACGCGCGGGCGGCTCGGGAGGACCCTGGGGTCTGCGGAACCCCAGGGCCGTGGGAGGGCGCGGCGTCCCGGGCTGCCCGAGGGCCGAGACGGAGGATGCGGGCGCGGAGGGCCTGGGAGGCCGCGTCGCGAGCGGGGACCTGACGCGGCGCGGCGCGGCGCGGCGCGGCGCGGGGCGGGAGACGGGGAAGGGGCCGAAGGCAGAAAGGCCGGGCCGGACGGGGGCGGCCTCGGAGCGATCCTGACCGGAAACGGACACGGCCTCGCACACGGTAGCGGAGCGCCCCGCATCCCGAGTCTCGGGGCGACGCGGGCCGGATGGGCGAGAGCGGGGTGTGTGACGTCCGCAGGGACCCCCGGACCCTGGGTGTGAAGGATGCGGTGGGGAAGAGGCCACGGAGCGCGGCCTTGCTCTTCAGAGCCCCGCAGCTCACTCACCCGAGAAGACCTTCGCTCCCGAAATCCGCTTCCGGGTCGGCAGAAAGCTGCGCGGGCGGGGCGGGGCCTTAGTCAGGGCGAGGCGGGGCCAGCGTGGGGCGGAGCCTCGGAAGGCCTCGGCCGGCGTAGCGCGCCCAGCGTGGGCGTGGCCTGAGCCGGCGGGGAAGGAGGAGCAGCGCGGGGCGCGGCCTGAGCCGGGAGGGGGCGGAGCATCGGGGACTTCACGGGGACAAGCGTGGATGGGATCACATAATTTGTCATTAGTTTCTAGATATTTTCATATTTTCCTTATCTGTATTCCCACAGCTATATGAAAGATATTAGTGTTAAAAAAAACTTCAGTGACACGTTAAAGCTGATGAAATAAAATTTATATTTTTAAGCTGAGACAAGAAAACGTTAACCATCAGATTCTGTGTGTGTTTGGGCCTCCTGCCTCCGCCTGTGCGGTGTGCGTCTGCCTTACACAGTAACCAGAGCTCCTCAAAGAAGGGAGTGCCTGCTCAACGGCAAAGAGCAATTTCTCTTCTCTGAAGCTAGCAGTGTAACTTCTGGAAAGAACAGCGTTTTTTCCCAGCTTGTAGGGGTCGTGGTGACTTGCTGCTTGCTTTGTACGGGCTTACCTGGACTATGTGTCCTTGGTGAACGCTCTGTAAAATATCAGGATGTTATTTTGATGTATGATCCTTTGTCTTAAAAATGTATTTGACTGTGCCCTTGACTTCTAACAAGCATGACAGTTATCAGAGATTTTTGAGAATCTGCTTCCCTGCTTATAATCCTCAGTTTGGCTCAAATAAAAATTCCCTTTTTGTAATTGAATTTTCCTCGACAAAGCACAGTAAGGAAGATTTTATTCTGGGGGTGGGCTGTCTCTACAACTGGTAGAGAGCCACTGCAGTGGGATTTTGTATTGGGTGAGAGAGACCGGGCTGATCTCCTAATACAGGATGAAGTGCGAATCTATAGCCAAGGAGCAGGGTGAGGGAGTCAGTGTATAGAAAATTACTGAGAGGAAACATCATGAGTGAGGGGGATTCTGACTAAACTGACAAGGAGGTTTCTTTCAGAAGACAGTCTGTGGTCATCAGACATCACCTGTGGGATAGTAGTGACTGAGGAACCTGACCACATATCGAGGGTGGTGGATTCTCGTTGAAACGACTTAGCAGCATCCTTGCTAAAACTGGATTTTACAAGGAAGCGCATAGGTGGGCCTAGGAGAATCTTTAGGAGCCTGACTAAAGTTTGGTCAAGCAAAGAATGTTTGTCTTAAGTTAATATCTATGTATCTATTTATTTATTTTCGAAATTTTGAAGTTCACGATGGCTAGAATTTGGCAAGATCAGATCCTAACTATTCATGCTACAGAGATTTTTTTCCAAAAAAAGACGCACTCCTGATTTTCCCAGAACTTTGAAAGGAAAATCAAAATGGAGTCAGTATTGCTGAGAGAGCTCTCTAAACGGAGCCGGGAGGCCCTTAAGGAAATGTGACCTAATGCATCTCTCAGCCTGGATGGAGCCTGACCTTTCGGCCTAATGAAGTCACCCAGAACATCTGCCAGGACATCCTGATAGCCTAGCCAGGCATTGCACCCCTACCCTACAACTGGTGCTGCCCAAGGACAAATATTTTCTCACTTAATCAGCTTTAATCACAATTCTCACCAGGCAACTTTTAACAACCTTGTAGCTTTTTGTCTTTATAAGCCCGTGACTCTTTCTGTTCCCCCGAACACTCCTTTGGGGTTACCAAGTCTGTGTCTCCTGAACTGCAGTTGTTGAGATCCCACCCCACCCCCCACAGATAAACTTTTTTGTTCTTTGCAGCCTTGTGCATTATTTTTTGGTTGATAGAATAAATATCATCTTCTCCAATTTTAAAATTTATGTCATACATATTAACATTGGGACCAAAATCAATTGAGATTTTGGAAGATATCTTTCTTTTCGGCAATAGAACAGGAACTACCCCGGGTTTCGAGTAGAGGAGGGGGAGCAGCTCTGCTCACTGCTCGGCTAGGTTTCCAGGGCTGAGTTCACGGCCCCCGAGTTCAGCTTTCTCCTCTAATTGCATTGAAGAACTCTTTCTGTAAATGGCTCTGTACCTAAAACTAGAGCTCAAGAATTCCCAGGTGTAAGCAGTCATGAGCAGAATTTCTCTCGTTTTCTCAGCATTCCCTCTTCTGCTGCCCCAGATGGTCTTTCCCTGTAATTTGCGCAGGGCCATGTCCCCAGACCTTGAAGGTGGGAACCTCAGGCTATACAGTATGGGAAAGGAGAGATGGGGGAGCCTGGAGGACTGATAGTCCTTGGAGCCTCAGTGAGACACCTCTACACATCCCCTGATCACTTTCTGAGTGTCACTTAGTTGGACACAGACCTTGGGACAGCTCTGTGGATCCCAGGTAGTGGCACGCCCTTAAGTCTCTCGGGGTGTTTCCCTTAGAGGTTGGTGCTTACTTCACTTTCCAAGCCATATATATATATATATATATATATATATTTTTTTTTTTTTTTTCAGAAGAAGACTGGCTAATTAAGCAGATTCCTGTAGAATGAGATAAAGTCCAGGATGACACATTTGGGAATGAACAGGAGGTTCCAATAAAAAGGCCATGTGTGGACAAAACAGTGAAGCAGACCAGCAAGTGGCCCATAAAGGACATGCTGGTGCTTCTGTTCAAGGGAGTTGCGAGTAACACCAGAGCGACCCTCTGGCCGTACCTGGTGAGACCTGAGCTGTGCTTTCACAAGTTCCACTCATTGGGATCCCTGGTGCACTCGTCAAGCATGCAGAGTCCCGGTGTCCACCCCTGACTAGAGAGGAAGGACCACTGATTAACTCTCATGTCCACATTCTGCAGGGGATTAGGAACCTGTGAGTACTGTGGGTGGTGTTTCTCAAGCCTCAAAAATGCATGTGCGGTTTTTTCCCACACCAGCAACCAATGTTCTGACACCTATTGGGGTCCTACCTTACTCACTGGGCTGCAAAAAATCTATGGGCTTTGGCAAATGCATAGTGGTGTGTATCCACCAGTAAAGTATTATATGGGATACTTCAACCCCACTCCCCACCCCAGGAACTGTTTACCATCTGTGTAGTTTCGCCTTTCCCAGAACGTCATGTGAGTCGGTCACGCTGTGTAGCCTCTTCAGACTGGACTCTTTCACTTAGCAACACACACATAGAATTCACATGTCTGCGTGGGCTGATGGTCCATTCCTTGCCACTGCTGCACAATGTTCAGCTGCATGGGTGAGGATGAAAAATAATTTTCCCTTTACCTTTCTAGGTTCTTGGCTTAGGCCTCCTGTAATAAGAGAGTAAAGACAGAAGTTTGATAGTGTGTGTACTTCTTGTTTACTTAGGAGATACCCAGGAAAACTGAGTCACTCCCTGAAATGGCCCAAGCCATCACCTTAAGTGCCATCTTCAGCTAAAAACGGAAGAAAGGTGTTGGGGGAAGGTGGTATCCTGCTAAGGAAGGCAATGAGGCAAAGCACAAGGTGGGGCCACAGAGTGGGGTCTGAACCCACCACTCACCTGCGGCGACCGCCCACAGCCAGCAGGTTCCTCATGTCCCCTCTAAGGGAACCAGCTCGCAGAGCCTCCTCTTAGGGGGATTCACTTTGCAAAAGCTTCCCTCCAGTGGAGTCATGTTACAAAACCTTTTAACAAGATTTGTCTCACAATCCTTTTTTGGGGGGTCACTTGGGAGGCTTGTCACCCTGAAGTGGGTTCCGTCTCATGTCACCAGGCCAGCTTTCCTGGGTTACACTTACCACCTGCTTGTCCACTTCCAGCTCAGACCCAGAAATGCCCCTTCGGTCCCCAACCCCAAGGCTCCACCTGGGCACCCACTCCTTCCCTTCTGTGTCCCCTGCAGGGTCATCAGGAGCTCCCGCCTGCCCCAGGCAGGCTGTCCACTCTATCCTGGGGGGGCCTCAGGTTGAGGAGACAAGAGGTAACTGTGGAGCCTCCCTCACACAGCACAGCAGCCAGCATCCCCTACTGACCTCTTCACTCTGGATGAGCCCCGGTGGGGCTTCAGGGGGCCCGCAGCCTCTCCTGGTTCCCACCTCACCCTGGCGCTGCCCGAAGGGGGCTTGCTAAGCAGCTCTGTGCTGGCTGCACAGAGGGGACGCTCGTTCCCACGCCCCTCCCCGTGCCTGGGGCTCTCGTGCGAAGGCCCCTCCCAGGATACAGAGCTCACCTGGGCAGGTTCCCAGCAGCCCACAGGGGTCTCGTGGGCACGCCCCGCCCAGGGCATGGGGCCTATCTAGGCAGGCACCCTGGCAGGGCTCGGCACGCAGGAACCATGCACATAGCCCTACTGCAGAGCACCCTCAGTCCACCTGTTGGTCGGAGCTGACCCTGAGCACATCAGAGCAGGACCTGAAGTAACAAACAGCAGCTCCTGGACAGGGCTGTGACCCTGGGTTTTACTCTGTGTGGCCTCCCTGCACTGGGTCTTCCAGAGGCTCCTACAGCACCCAGGGTGCCAGGCCCCTGTCTCCACCTACCACCCCTCCTCTCCCTGACTCCTGGATTCCTCTTGTGAAGTGAGGGTCTTCTTGAAATTGTCTCCCACTCATGTTCCAGTTAAAGCGATTAGAAAACAAGCCAGAGCTGCAGCCCCATGTCCATCTTGACCCTCAGGACCCCACACCTGTTCCTTGGACCTGGCCGGCACCACAACTATTTTCTCAACTGTGAGCCCCAGGTGGGTGGGGATTGGCCGGCCTGGGCAGCGTGACCTGCCAGCCCGCCCTCCCCAGGTGCACCTGGGTTGAGGTCTGTATAAACACCCTCCAGGCTGCATGCGCACCTGCAGCTGTGCCTGTTGCCACACTTCCTGCCCCGTCAGTGGCTGTGGGGCTGGGCTGGCAGGAAGGAGTGAGGGGCCATAGTCTCGTGGGCGATCCGGTGTGAGTGGACCTGTGCTGGACCTTCTACAGGAGTTGCTGGGCTGCTACCTGCTAAGGAAGAAGATGTGTTGCCTGTACCTGCTGTTGGAAGTTCTCCCCAGGCAGAGGTGAGGAAGCAAGTAAAAGGCAGTGGGTAGGAGCCAGGCCAGGAGGGGTAACTCAGGCAGGGAAATGGAAAGGTACCAGGAGAGTGCCCGGGGCCAGGACCATCTTGCATGGCCTGCAGGAGCCAACCAGCAAGCATGCTGTCGCTGCGATGGCTCCAAGCCCTTCCCTCCAGCCTGTAAGGTCTTTGCACGTATTTAGGTTTGCTGACCTGGGGAGGGTGGATAAGGTTCAGGAGCAGCTGGCCTGGGGGTCAGCTGACGTTTACTCAGAGACGCCTCTGCATGGTCCACCAGGTTTCCAATGAGGACACTCCTTGTTGTAGGCTGCTGGCTGCATGTGAGAAAGTCCCCACCTCTGACCAACTTCAGAATTGTTCATCACAGTAGCAAGTCTCCTGATTGGGTTTTCACCTGTGTAACTGGTGAGTTCTTAATTAGCAATGTGAATGGTGACATCAGAGGTCCTGAATCAGGATGGAAATACGTACCCCCCACATGTACAGGTGTAAGAACCTGGGGGGGCCGTGTGCAGCCGGCACCCTTAGGGATGGGCTTCTGACTTGACCCCTCAACATTCTGGTGTCCAGCCGCCGCTTTAGGATTCTGGGAGCCCAACGCTGACTCTAAGGGTTCTGTAATCCAGCCTCTACCTGCCTTTAGTGAGACCCAGGATCCTACAGGGCAGGGTCTGTGTGACTGTTCTGTGGCTTCTCTAACAAATGACCACACACTGGGTGGTTTAAAACAACAGGAATTCATCCTCCCCCAGTCCTGGAGACCAGACATCTGCAATCAAGGTGTTCCAGGGCTGAGGTCCCTCCAGCGGCTCCAGGATAGGGTTCCTCCTGCCTTTTCCAGCTTCTGGGGGCTCCAGGCGTTCCCCAGGCTGCCTCCCTCCCCTCTCTGCTTTTGTCTTCATGGGGCTTCTCCTCTGTGTCTGTGTGTCTCCTCTTTTGTCTTTTATAAGGATGCTGTCATTGGATGGTGGGCCACTCTAACCCAAGATGACTTCACCTTAACTACATTTCCAATGACCCTTTTCCCAGATATGGTCCTATTCATATGTTCTGGGAGTTCACATCTTTTGGGGTGACCATTCAACCCATTATCTGTGCATAAAATAACCCTCATTTTAGGAGATTACCAAGGTCTCATGTAGACTGGTACAGACAGCAGCCATGTGGGTGGCGGTCTGGGGAGAATGAGGCCCCTGGAAAGGATCTGGCGTCATCAGGTGAGCTCTTCCGCCACGGGGCCCGTGGAAACATCCACTCCATCCTGTCCATGGAAAGGGGCCCAGTGCCAAGTCCAGCAGCAGTTTCCTTGCAAAGCTGGCTCTTCTGGGATTTTATCAATAGCATTATGTAACAAATAACTGTGGGCTTGGAGGAGTCGCTTTCTGGCACGTGATGACGGCACTGTCACTTTAGGTGCAGCAAGCCTAGGATAGAAATGTTTGAAGAAGAGTTTGGGAGATGGTGAAGTTTGGTTGTCAAGGAGAGTGAGCAGGTTTGTCAAGGTTGTCAAGGGAACTTCTCCCCGAAACTGAAGGCAGAGCTCGGGGAGCTGGGATCCAGGGGTCTTTTAAAGGGGCTGCGCTGAAGCACCATCACCTGAGTAGTGGTCGCAGTGTGCGTTCTGTTTTACCCCATCCCCTATAGTAAGTTTTCTCCATACAGTTGTAATGCAGTTAGATTCTGTCGCATTGTGTATTCCATCCTGCAACACTCCTACATTGTAAATAACTACATTTGAATAGGTTATGATTGACCCCTTGGTCTGTACAATTCTGTGGGCTTAGACAAATGCGTAGTGACACGTCTCCATCCTAAAGTGTCACATGGAACACTTCAAACCCTCGCCCCATGATCTGCTTATCATCTGTGTAGCTTTGCCTTTTCTAGAATGTCATAAATGGGGTCATACCGTGTGCAGCCTCCTCAGACTGGGTTCCTTCAGTTAGCAATGTGCATGTAAGATTTACCCACGTCTTTCCATAGACTGATGGTGCATTCCTTTCTACTGATGGGTAGTATTCCATTGCACGTGTCTGGGAGGAAAAACAATTTTCCCTCTACTTCACAAGGTTCTTGGTTGAGACTCCCCCACCCCTGTAATAAATGATTACCAGGAGGAAAACAAGTTTAACAGCATGTATACCTCCTGTGTACTGGGGGGGATACCAAGGAAAACTGATTCACTCCCTGAAAGGACCAAAGCCATCATCTTAGAAACTACCTTTAGCTAAAAACAGAAGAAATGTGTTGGGGAAGTGGGGAAGCCAGTTATGGCAGGCTATCATGCAAAGCACCGTAAACGAGGGTATGATTGTTTGCAAATTTGTCAGGACTTCTCCACTGATAAGTTACTTGAGTTTTAATTATCCTATTTCTGATGCAAAGAGGGACATACCCTTACAAATGGAGATTTCTCCATTGTAAAAGTCTTTCACAAAAGGGCAATCATAGTGTTCTGAGATTCTCTCTCCCTTTTCTTAAGCAGACTGAAATCTTCTGCCAGAGAGGCATATTTTGGGGTGACAGTTTCTACTTGCCTTGACATGGATGTACCCCAATTTGCTTATGCATTGATCTGTTGAGGGATTTCTTCAAGGTTTTAGCCACGTGAGTAGACCTGCTGTGCATAATTGCATCTTTTTTGCATTTGGATATAGATGTTCAAAGCAGTTGCCTAAATGCTGGAAGCACGATTGTTTGGATCCCAAGATGAGACTTTAGCTTTGGAAAAAACTGCTAAGCTGTCTTACAAACTGGCTGAAGTGCGTCCCACTAGCAATAAAGGAGAGTGCCTGTTGTTCCCCACTGTCTGCAGTTGGTGCTGTCATATTTTGAGTTGAGCCGTCCTAATAGGTGTGCTGTGATGTCTCATGACTTTAATTTGTAATTCCCTAACAGTATATGATGTTGAGCATGTTTCTGTGTGATTTTTACTGTTTTTTTTTTTTGTTTGCTTGTTTTGTTTTTTTTGTCGGGTGTCTGCTCAGATCCTTACCTTTTTTTTTTTTTAAATGGGGTTGTTTCAGAGGTCTTTGTATATTTTGAGTCCAAATCCTTTCTCAGATATGAGTTTTGCAAATATTTTTCTCCCAGTTGTGGTTTGTCTTTTGGTTTTGTGAATAAGGTCTTTGAGTAGATATCTTTAATTTTATAAACTCCCCAATATTCCTTTTTTCTTTTTTGGATTGCCTTTTTGTGTTGTATGTTAACACTCAAAATTCATCATCTACAGACCAAACCCATGGTCATGTAGATTTTCTGTTTATCTCTATAATTTTGATAGTTTTGCATTATAAATGTCTATTAATAAATCTGAATGAATTTGGTCTCCACATTCATTTCCTTCTGTACTGTTTCAAGGTAATTATTCATTAACTATTTTGGAGAAGTCATGGGATATTTGACTTAAAATATTTCAATTTGAATTTCCACAGTTCCATGGATGGAGCAGAACTGCCCTCAGGGGGCGGGGCCTCCGCTGACCTGCGAGGGCGGCTTGGGCTCCCCTCTCCCATTGGCTGGCAGGGAACGCAAAGCCCGCCTCTCTGGTCCGCGGGAATGCGAGTTCTTCCCTGGACCTGGCTCCCAGCACGGCTGGCGGGAGCCGCGTCTCCTCAGGACCTGCCGGGAGGCGGCGCCGCTGAAGGAAAAGGTGAGGAGACGTGGGGAGCAGCGTCCTGCGCGGGGCTGAGCGCGGAGGGCGTCTGTCCTCAGGGGACCCGGGAGAGGACGGGCTTGATGGGGAGAGCTGTGGGGTTTCAGTCCGCTCTTGTGTGTGGTAACACGATGGTGTCCAGTGTTGTGCTGGGGTGTGTGGGGTCCAGGGTTCCCAGCGCCGTTTGTGGAGGGGACTGTCCTTTCCCCGGTGTATGTTCTTGGCACTGTTCTAATGAGTTAACGGACCACATACCTGTAAGTGTATATCTGGGCTCTCTGTTCTTCTGGTCTGTGTGCCCATTCCTTGTGCCAATTCCACAGTGTTTTTTAGTGACTGTAGCTTTGTAATGTTGCTTGAAGTCAGGGAGGGAGATGCCTCCAGCCTGTTCTCCTTTCTCATTGTCGGTTGGGCTATTGTGGGTCCCTTTTTTTTTTTAAAGTTTGTTTTGGCTGCACTGTGTCTTTGTGGTGGCATGTGGGATCTAGTTCCCTGAGCAGGGATTGAACCTGGGCCCCTGCACTGGGAGCACAGAGTCTTACCCACTGGACCACCAGGGACGTCTCTGTTCTAGGTTCTTTGTGGCTCCACACAAGTATTAAGAGTGTTTGTTTGGTTTCTGTGAAATATCTTTGGAATTTTGGTAGTGATTGTGTAAATGTGTACAATGCTTTGGGTAGAATGGACATTTTAACAATATTTTCACCCGTGAGTGTGGGATATTTTTCCATTTTTTTATGTGTCCAGTTTCTTTCATCAATGTCTTACAGTTTTCAGTGTGCAGGTCTTTCAAGTTCTTAGTTAAATTTATTCTGTTTTTTTTTTGGGGGGGGGATGCAATTGTAAATGGAATTGTTAATCTCTCTTTCTGATATTTTGTTATTAGTAAATAGAACTACAAATGATCCTGCAGTTATATTGAACTCATTTTTCAGTTCTGACAGTTTTTTGGTGGTTTTATGTGGAAAACTGGAATTCAGAAATCCCACTCTTTCAAATACATACATGACATCCACAGCATCCCAGACATAGTGGCTACTAATATAATCTTTCCCCGGTCCCTCTTAATACCGTGTGGACTCCTACAAGGGCGATTAGCATCCCCACTTTGGTTGAATTTGGTCTGGGTGAGTCTTGACCCCTATAGCGATGTTTGATGTAATCTCTGATTCTTTGGCATGCTACTGACACCCTTGTATTAAAGTAATTTTCTAGTAAATTTCAAACGTTTACACTGTAAATAGCAGTAGACAGTTTTCTACATTCACACTAAATATTGCAGTGTGTTTTACCCAAAAGAGGGCCACTCTTCCAGGGAACCAGCATATAACCCCAAAATGAGGAATATTTATGGTTTCCACAGTATAATCCACAGGACCACTTCAACGTTCACCAGCTGCCCCAACTTTGTGGGCATGTCTTTTTCCATTCTCGTCCAGTTTACTTTTCCTGGAACCATCCCTGGGGCTTTCCCTCATGTTCAAAAACTTCATGGATTTAAAGTGCCCAAGATGAGCATGATCTGGGTGGCTTTTTCTGTGTGACTTCTTTCCCTTAGGATGTTTTCCATGATGTAACGTATCATTTTTTTCATTGTGATTAAGAACAATATAACATTTACTGTTTAAATTGTTTTAAGTATACACTTCTATAGCATTCACTACATTCACATTGTTGTAAAAATATCCTCACTGTTCATCTACAGAACTTTTTCATTTTCCCTAAGTGAAGCTGTAACCAGTAACCACTAACTCTCCTCAACCTCTGGCAGTCTTCTACTTTGTCTTTGAATGTGACTTATGTGGATACCTCATGCTAGTGGAATCATAGAATGTTTTTCCTTTTGTGTCTGGCTTGTTTCACTTACATAATGACTTCAAGTTTCATTCATTCACATTGTAGCCGGTGTGAGAATTACGTTAGTCCAATACTTTGGGTGTACACCTGGAGTGGAACTGAGGGATTCTAGATTAATTCTGTGTTAAAGTTTTTGAGGAGCCCCTACTGTTTTCCACAGTGGCGGCACCATTTCACTCCATTCCTTTATATGGTAGGAGAACGCAGCTTATCTACCTATTTGCTTATCCATTCACCTGTTGTTGGACATTTTAATTGTTTTTACCTTGGGTTGTTGTGAACAGTGTTGGTATGAATATTGGCGTACAAGTTTTTTTTGAACACCTGGTTTCAATTCTTTGGGTATGGGTTGTTGAAACATATGATAATTACATTTTTATATTATTGAGAAAGTGCCAAAGTTTTGCACACATAGATTATACCATTTTACATTTCCACAAGTAAAGTTTAAGCTTTCCAATTTCTCTCCATGGCTGCCAACAGTTGTTATTTTTATTTGTTTTTAATACAACCATTCTAGTGTGTGCGAAGGTTGTGGTTTTAATTTGCATTTTCATCGTGACTACTCATGTTTGACATCTTTTCATGTCTTTTGTCCATTTCAAAGAATGGGGTTGTTCCTTTGTTGAGTGGTAAAAGTTCTTGATATATTCTTGATAAAGACTCTTATCAGATACAACGTGCCAATATTTTCTTCCATTCTGTGGGCTGTCTTTTAACTTTCCGAATAGTCTCTTTTGATGTACAAAGATTTGTAATTTTGAGGAAATTCAGTTTATCTATTTTTTTTGTTTCATTGCTTGAGCTTTCGTGTCAGATGTAAGAAACTATTGCTAAATGCAAGGTCATGAATCCCTTGGTTTATTCCAGAGTACATACCCTTGGTGTCCACTAGGCTAGGGTTTAGGTCTGGGGTTCTAGTCAGTGTCATGGTTTAGGGGTCAGGGTTGGAGCCTCAGGGTAGAGGGTCTAGGGGTCTGGGGTTAGGGTGTTAGGGTTTGAGGTTAGGGTTCTTTATGGTTGGAGTTAGAGTTAGGTTTAAGCATAACTGGCCCCCATTGCATTTCCCTTCTCCTCTCTGAGGTCTGCAGGATGGATTGGGGTTGCCCAGGGTCAGACATGTGTCAGGGAATTAAGCTGGGCCACTGTTGTTCTACCCCCTAGACCTGGGTTCAGAGAGAATGAAATGTCTGTACTTTCTGAGTGTTTAAAATCAAACTTGATGTCAGTCAAGGGTTGTAGAAGGGGTAAAGTCACACATGGTTTCTTCCTGTCGTTCCATCTAGGAAAGGGTGCTAGCCACACGTTGACTGGGCAGCCTCAGGTTCTAGCACAGCCCAGACAGGAGGGCACTCAGTGTGCATGTGTGGGTTTCTTCAGGACTGGGTGTGGCAACCTGCCAGTCCCCCGTGCTACCTTCTTGAGGGCGGGTGGGGCCCTTCTGGGACTGCAGGCATCCTTTGTCCCATCTGAGTGGGCATCAATAGATAATCAAGCCTCAGGACAGTCCTTGACCTCTGACCATCTAGACAGGCGTCTGTGGTCCTCTAGCTCAGTCCAGCCTGGGCCATGTCAAGACCCCATGGACAGTGACTGAGCTGACCATGCTGCTGTGCAGTAGAACAGCTGCCTGGGCAGTGTGGGCATTCCTTGGAGATGTTTCAACTACCAACATCCATGTGGTTGAGAAAAGGTCTCCCCTCACAAAGCCTCGTAGCCTGGCAAGAAAGGTACTAACCCTCCAAACGTTCTAGTGTGACCCTGACACAACAACCACACAGCAGACCGTCGCCCTGCAATCCTTTGTCCTTCCAGTTGTTCGAAACTTTTGACTTTCCTATTCATTAGGAATCCAAGATATGGGAGTCACTGGGCCTCCCAATGGGGGGTTCCCAGTGAGACTGCATTGTCTTGGAGAGCCGTGTGCATCCCTGTGGCCTCTGGAAAGCTGTCCAATTATGGGTTCCGTGGCATGGAGTCATTCTTGAGCCTCTCATTACTTCATTGCACATGAGTTTCCTTACCATCCTAGCATTTGGTGTCTTCCTTTAGTAAAGGAGAGAGAAGAAACTGGAGAATGAGTGATATTGTTCTCCAGGGATGGGTAATAAATATGGCCAGGAAGCTGGCGTGACTCAAGGGCTCTCACCTCTCAGGGGCAGGAATGAGGTCTGTGTGTCTTCTGATGGCAGATGGGCTCTTCTGGACCAACCTCAGATGTGAGGACCTGATACCCAAGGCAGGAGACTTGAGTTTTCCACCAACAGCGATCCTGCTTTTGTAGCAAGTGAAAGAACTTCTTGTGGTCTTGGCAGGACGGTGAGAGCACTGGGTGAGGAGCTGCAGCCCCTGTCCCTAAGTGACCCCCTTTCTTCCTTTCCTGTCAGAATCTGTGCTGTGCGGTGAGCTGTCATTGACGTAGAACCTGCTGCTTTCTCCAGACAGCATCTGTTCTCATGCCCAAGTCTATGCCTCAGGTTTCCTTTGGGAATTACATCCCACCTGCTTCCAGTCCAGACAGTTCCAGAAGGGTGACCGCATGTTCCATCCAGCTTGGAGATGGGTTTACAACCCACATGTCGCCAGTCCCATTTTCCATCTTCTGGTTCCTATGAGGGGTTAAGGATGAGAATGTAACCCAAGCCAGGCCAACAGCATTTAAAATCATGACTTTTCTTGGAACCCAAGAAAAGGAGAAAGTCTTTCTCAGAAAATGAATGGTGAGTGGTTGTCAGCCTAGAGTTGCTGTTGGCCTAAGAGGCAGTGAGAGAGACTGTGCTTGTGAATGGGGTCCCCCAAAGGCACTGAGCAGGACAAAGCTTTGGAGAGGAGCAAGATCACACAGAGAGAGTGTGAGCCACTGGACCTGCCATGTCCAAACCCATTCTTAAACGTGCCACGTGCATGTATTAATTTATTGCTGCCATTACAATACATACTAATGTGTTTAATTTCAGGAAGTGTGTCCATGTCCGGGAATAAAAAAAATGTCCTAGTTGACACATCTGAATCAATGATCCCTGATCCTTTCTCAGGTGTCCTGCCTGGGTGGGCGTGGCTGGGGGAGATGAAGGCACTGGAGGGGTCCGATATTAGGGGATCTGTAAACAGCTCTGTCCCTGTTCCTTCCCTGTCCTGGGAGAGGGAAACCCGGGAACAGTGATCACCAGTAGGGGGAAGAGGTTCCTCAGTGGTTAATTGGTCTTTTTGTATTTTCCTTACTTTAGGGTCCTTTTTGGTCATGGGTTTTTACAAAGAAATCACCTGTTTCCTCTCGATTTCCAGTTTGTTATGATAGGTTTCTCTTATTGGACTTTTAATTTTTCCTGTGTAATTTTCGACAGAATCATCACAAATAATGAGCAAACATTGACACTTTATTATTAACTGAAGTCTATATTCGTAGTCCCTTTGTTATCCCTTTCCTTGTTCCAGGACCACAGAGGCCAGGTGGTCATGTCTGTTTAGTCTCTTCTGGGCTTTGACAGTTGCTCAGGCTCTCCTTGTTTCTATGACCTTGACCGTGTGGAGGAGGACTGGTCAGGTATTTGGTAGACTGCCCTGCACTGGGATTTGCTCGATGTTTTTGTCGTGAGTAGACTTGGCTTTGCAAAAGCAGATCACTCTTCACTATGTATCCAGAGAACAGGCTCTCAAGGGAACGTCTCACTTATATTCTTAACCCTGGTCACGTAGCTGAGGTAGAGTTTGTCAAGTTTTCCCACATCAAGGTTAATTTTTTCCATGTCCATACTGTATGTCTTCTTTAGGAGAAAGTCATAACGCAGAACCCACACTTGAGGAGAGAGGAGTTCGCGTCACATACTTGATGGACACCTGAGTGTCTTCCTTTTATTAGAGAATATGATTAAAACCTTACATGTGGGAGCTAAATATTCTCCACTGACAACACATGGAAACACATGCATGTATCCCAGCCTTTGCATGTACACATACAGATTTCTACATGGAAGTGTGTGTGTCTATATTAGGCTAAAGATGCTTTATACTCATGTCTCCAACCTGATCTGTTAAGACATGGATGTTGTAACCTTTTCCCTTGGTTTGTCTGTAACTTCCCACTCCAGTGGTAAGAAACCTAGCTTCTACCATTTGTCATTTATTGAATTCATTGCTCGTTCATTCGATTCCTGATCTACTGGTTCCAGTACTGTTAGCTACTACCCGCCATGGGAAAGAACTTACAGAGTCGACCGCTTATGTATGGTACCTTGTGCGTCTGGCCTACAGATTTTGTTCATTTCCAAAGTTAACTTAGGTCTTACCACCAACAGTGAGTGTTCTCATACATTTCTAAATCAGTTAGATTCTTTGTTACATTTTCTGTATTCCAATGTTTGACATTCCCATATCGTAAGTAACTAAATTTGAAAAGGTTGTAATTGTTGGGTTGCTAAAAAATCTATGGGTGTAGACACATGCGTAGTGGCAGGTATTCCTCACTAAAGTATGATATGGAATATTTTAACCACATAATCCCTACACTGTTTCCAAAATATATGTGTTCCACCTTTTCTACAATATTATATACATGAGGTCATTAGGTGTGTAGCACTTCAGACTGGGTTCTTTCATGTAGCAATAAAGTGTTAGAGTAATTCTTTGTCTTATTTCTGTGAAGGAGTTGATTCATTCCTCCATATCTGTGAATACTATTGCATTGCCTTATATGAGAGGAAAAATAATTGCCCCTCTACCCTTCTACATTATTCTTCATGGAGACCCACCTTGTAATGAAAGGGAGGTGAACTGGAGAAAAATAGTTGAAAGTTTAATATGCACCGTGCCTACCTCCTGAGTACTTGAAAGATACCCAGAAAAACTGAGTCACTCCCTGAAATGGCCGGAACCGTTACCTTAAATGCTGTCCTCAGCTAAGAAGAAACTAGGAATGTTAGGGAATGTAGGAAGCCGTTCAACGGAGGTTATCAGGCAAAGCCCAGTAAACAAGGGTGTGTTGTTTATGCAGATTTACACCCAGGCCCATTCCATTGACAAGCTATTCTTTTCTAAGTTTATTCATTTATGTATGTATTGGCTATGTTGTGTCTTCGTTGCTGCCCTTGGGCTTTCTCTAGTTGCAGAGAGTGGGGGCTACTCTTCCCTGTGGTGCGTGGGCTCCTCATTCCTGTGGCTTCTCTTGTTGTGGAGCACAGGCTCTAGGCATGCAGGCTTCCATAGTTGAGGCACATGGGTTCAATAGTTGTGGCTCACAGGATCTAGAGTGCAGCCTCAATAGCTGTGGCACCTGGGCTTCGTTGCTCCACAGCATGTGGGATCGTCTTGGAGCAGGGATCGAACCCGTGTCCCCTGCAGTGGCAGGCGGATTCTGAAGCACTGTGCTACCAGGGAAGTCCTGACAAGCATTTTCTGATATTTAGTCATCATTCATTTCCTGGTCCAGAGAGGGACACATCCTTACACATGGAGAAATCCTTAATAAGTGTAAATTTACTTCATAAAAAGGCATTTTTTTACTTGTTTTTCGAAGATTCTCCTGGGTCGGCTGTTTTTAAATCAGTCCAAAATAATCCTTTCGTCAAACGGGCATATTTTGGGGTTGTGTGTTCTCCCCTTGACAGGTTTGTGCCCTAATTTGCTTGTGAATTCATCTACAGAAGAACATCCTACTATCTTTAAGTTTTTAGCCATTATAAATAGAGCTGGTGTGCATTACTTGATGGTATTTTTTTTCTGAACACAGTTTTTCAAAGCAGTTGTGTAAATAGAAGAGGTAAACATTTTGGATCCTGAGGTGAGACTATATAGATTTGGAAAAAACTGCCAACCTGTCTTCCAAAGTCGGTTGTACATACATTCCAGCAGCATGTTGAGTATATGATTGTATGCTTAGTTACTACCTGTTTCTCTTCTTTGGCCCGGTGTGTGTTTCCATCTGTACCAAGTTTTAATGGGGTTGTTTGTTATAATTTGAGTACAAACCCTTTATCACATATGTGTTTTGGAAATAGTTTCTTCCAGTTCATGGTTTGTCTTTTGGTTTTCTGAATAAGGTCTTTCATAGAGTAGACATGTTTAAGTTTATAAAGCCCATATTATTAATTATTTTTCTTTAGTTGATAGACTTTTGGTGTTGTGTGTTTAAAACGCATCACCAGACCCAAGGTCATGTAGGTTTTCTTTTATCTTCCAGAATTTTTATAGTTTGGTAATTTAAATTTCTGTATGGGCCATTTTGAGTGAATTTTGGTGAAGTTGTAAAGTTTGTGTCTACATTAATTTAATTACATATGGTTTCTAATTAATTGTTCCCTCACCATGTTTTTTAGAAGATACAGTGAGATACTTGGGTCCATTTTAGTTTGGATTTGCAGACTCATTATGTGCAGCAGAACTGCATTTGGGGCGAAGCCTTTGGGTTTGTGAGTGTGGTGCTCCCAGCGCTTCTCTGACGTCACGCAGGGGGCACTGAACCCACCTTTCTGACCCTCCCTCGGGGCCCAGGTGCATCCTGCCCACAGACGTTGCTCTGTGACAAGTGGACAGGAGCTTTGTCTCCTCAGGACCTGTCAGGGCTTAGGTTTGTGCACCGTGGGGCAGTGTCCACACTGACAGGAGCTGGGTTTGCTCAGGACTCATTGGTGAGGACACAGCACAAGAGGAAAAAATGAGGAAGTGGGGAGAAGCTTCCTGGGTGCAGATGACTGCTGGGTGGGTGGGGTGCATCTCCAGGGGAGTCAGGAGATAAATGGTTTAACGTGGAATATTGTGCATTTTTAGTTACTTTTATGTGCAGTGTAGATGGTGACTAGTGTCGTTCTACGGAGCATGGTGTCTAGTTTTCCTGGCACCTGTTGTTGATGGCTTTGGGTAGAATAAACATTTTAAAAAGAATTTTTGTGATGCATGAGCATGGAATATTTTTTTCTACTCTATCTTCACTTTATCAATGCTGTATAATTTTCTGA